>NW_004798013.1:1340-5221 GCF_000002075.1 Aplysia californica | reverse complement strand
AAAGAGAGAGAGAGAGAGAGAGAGAGAGATCGTGCAAAAAGTAATAGAATTGGTCCTCTCGGTGTATTTGGTCTTCTGCCTCCAAAAATGTGTTGCAAACTGCCAGGATCAGTTACACAAAAGTACAGACTTCAACATTTGTAAGGATCGCCTTGACAGAAAACCCTGATTTTTTTAAATCCGAAAAAAAGACAGCAAGAAATTTTTCAAAATGTTGGGTTAACTGTGCGTACTGCAAAGCTTCCTAAAGGGACAAAACCATCACGTGCAGGTGATAAACGGACGTATGGTCTCGAACTGCGCTCACTTTGGTGGCAATATAAGCCGCAGTTTGTGTCAAATCCAGTATCGCATCAACATGTCACTAAGACGAAAGCTGAGAGACATTGATCGTGCCAGGGCTATGGCATGGCTGCAGGGTGTAGTTGGAGCCCGAGAAGTTGTTAGAAGGCTTTCAGTGTCACACTCTGTCTTTGTCCGCCTGAGGCAGCGCCATCATGCCACTGGATCAGTCCAAGAACGCCCACGTGCCGGTCGACCCAAGAAGACCTCTGAGAGAGAGGATCGATATGTCCACATGCAGGCCCTGCGACAGAGTACAAATGCCAACAGCATCAGTATCGTCTGTGTGCTGCTACCAACACGGCTATGAGCTCCCAGATCATTTGGCGTCCTCTGCATGCTGCCAACTTCCGTGCCAGGCGTCCACTCAAGAAACCGAGGCTAACCGTAGGACACCAGACAATTCGTCTTGTATGGCGGCGTGAAGGGGAACAGTTAATGAACATAAATGTGCAGGAGGTGACTCCTTTTGGTGGTGGCTCCATGATAGTATGGGATGGGATTAGCAAATACCATAACCTCCCCCCCCCCCCTTTTTTTATCCTTGCTGATGATATTCTGAATGGCCAGCGGTGCCTGCTAGAGATTGCCAGTCATTCGTCACTGCGGGTCTCCAGCACATTGGCCACATGCAATACCCCAGGACAACGCCACCCCACCTCGTTCCAGAGCAGTAAACGCGTTCATCAGGCAAGCAGGGATCACAAGAACACCATGGCCAGCCAACAGTCCCGACTTCAACCCCACTGAGAATGTGTTGGGTGAACTTGGCCTTAGAGTCCAGCGGTACCATCCACCACCAGCAAATCGACAAGAACAACAACAGATCCTGAAGCGGGAGTGGGCAAACCTTCTTCAGGCCTTCATTGCCACCACCATCGACACCATGAGGCGACGCTGCCTTGATTGCATTGCTCAGCGTTGTGGGTACACCGGTTTTTAAGCAGATTGTCATGGACACTAATTCCTGGATTTTTCTTTGAATTGGTGTTGTTGTTCCGAGCGATATTTTGCCTAAAATTGCAAACACAGTGGATCGGCATCTCACCCTCTTTCACCAACTAAAAAATGTGAGAAAAGGGAGGCGAATGGGAAGGGGGCTGAAGCGACAGAGTGGATTCGCCCTCCTCCCCTCATCCTTTTCTTATTGCTCTGTGAAGCTGATGTTACTGCATTAGTTAAAGCGACGATGTCAAATTTCACGTTGATATTGGGTTCATAGATTCAATTAACTCCGAGAAACATTTAATTTTTCAAGTATCATCATTTAGTGGATAATGTTCTTAGATATGACAATTTACAAAAAAAAGATCTTATCTGAAAATGAAAGCTGTTGCATTCCGGCTTCTCCTTAATAAGATTGGACCTCACAAAAACAAAAACAACAAATGTTCTAAAATTGTGACAGACAACACCCAACTATATCACAATGCACACTGTGGGAATGAGCGAGGCGAATGAAGGTGAATGAAATTTAAGGGCAGACCTTATTTGAAGATCCCTCACTTTTGTTGTTGTTGTTGTTGTTGCGGTATGGGGGAGTTAAGCGAAAGGGACGAATGGCGAACCCTCTGACGCGCGCGCAACGCATTTGTTGTTGATTAAAAACATTCGCCAAACCAAGGTGGGGAAGACGAATCCACTGTGTTTGCACGTTAAGTTCCTTACGTCATCATTCTGAAATTGAATTGATTTTTGTTCAGAAATGATTCCTTTAACCGTCTTTGAAATTTCAAATGCATTGCTTTTCACCTATTTGTGCTGCGAGAGTGTTTGTAAGTGGTCCTTAACTTATGTTGAAGTCTGTATAATGACACTGTCTAATTTTGCAAACTTTATTCTCTTTGTGTGTCGAAAATGAATACGTACATCAGTTGATCAATTTATATATATATATATATATATGTGAGGCAGCGTGGTGGAATCAGGCTCTCGTCAATTTTTGAGCATATAGAGTTATTGGTATCATCTTAAAGATTGTTCACTTGTCTTTTTTTTGGGATGAAATAATATCCATATAGATTTTATCTTGAATACGAGTCGAGATATTTGCAAATGAAGGAGGTGGGGTCACCTGTTTTCAGAGGTAAAATTTAGTGAGAAAATGGCCGCCAAAGATTAGTAATTTCCTTTGCTTAAGAGTCCGTGGTAACTGAAAATTTACATTTTTTGTGCGTTTAACCAACGTCTTTCAGAAAATCCCATGCAGAAATCAGTTCTTTAATGGGCATGAAAGGTGTAGAACAAAAAAACAAAAATTTGATAAGAATTCACACATCTGCGGAAAAATGCAAGTTTCTTCGCTTTGATTATTTTGACGAGAGCCTGATTCCACCACGCTGCCTCACATATACACTTAATATACACATACGCAATAAGATTCCACTGCCATCCCGTTGTAAGGAGGGTTTGTTTTTTCACTCTTTTTTTTCTTAACTTTATAACATATTTGTGGCGCTTGGCCCGCTAAGCAAGGTCCTATCGGAGATGGGGTCAGGGTCAAACCTCTGAAACTGAAACAATCTTGAAATAATGCTAATGGTACAATACAGCAGTAACGCTCAAACGCACACAGCAAGGTCATTCAAAAGGCGGAACCTACCTATATAACGTCCATCTCCGATAAAAGCAGAGCATACGTGTGGAGAGCTTTAAAAATCCCTGAAAAAAAGACAATCTCAAGAACGCCCAGTCTGGGATTCGAGCCTGGTCAACCATTCCATAGCTCGGCATGATGATGTCGAGTAAACGGAGCACCCATTACTGTATTAAAAAAGGGTGTAAACTCGACACCACACGATATCCACTATCCCTTTATCTGCCCACATAATGACTCTGATTATAACCGGACCACCTTTCCAGAGTTGATCTGAAACATGGAATACCTGGAGGTGCCATCTCTGGCTCAAAGGTTGTCGTGGAATGACCCGCCATTCTGCTGCCATTTTAAAAAGTACAGTATGTGCAGTTTTTACAATTTTACAGGAGAGCCAAAAAATACAACAACAACAACAAACCAAGAAAAGAAACTATTTGCAAACATCCTAAGTCAATATTTTAAAGCATACATGTTTTATAACAACTTTCAAAATTATGTTTAAACAAATACTTGTATTGTTTTCCTTGTAACGACATTAATATTTTACCCTCCTGTAAAATTGTTTTTAAAAAAAATAAATACAAATTTTTAAAAACCAATAAAACCAACCAAACAAACAAACAAAAACCTGCACATACTGTACTTTTATAAAAAAAATGACCCGCCACTGTTTACGGTAGTGTTTATTTGATAGTTAGCGCTAGTTTATTTGACAGTTACCACCTGACCACATGTCGTATAAACCTTTCTGGGAGGCCAGGCGCAATGTTTTTTGTTCTGCTGTTTTGTTCTGTTCAGCGTGCTCGAGATTATAGAGCGCATAAAAGTGAAGCATTGTGGCGAAATCAGATGCTCGTCAAAATAATGAAATTGAAGAAACCGGCATTAAAATTTTTCTGCTCTTTTCGCAATTTTACTTGAACATATTATTGGGGGGGGG
>NW_004798013.1:0-1180 GCF_000002075.1 Aplysia californica | reverse complement strand
TCTTTTAAGTTAATAAAAAACACATCTGTGTGGATTCACTTAAACATTGCTTAAAAGCACAACAAATCTAATTTTGAGGTTTCCAGGGACTCTCAAGCGTTGAAAGTCACCTAACTTTGGCGGCCATTTTCTCTTTAATTTTACCTCTGAAATCAGGCGACTCCACCTCCTTCAGTCTCAAATATCTCAGCTTCTTTTCAGGACAGAAGAATATTTTTTATTCATAGAAAATTAGACAAACAAAAAAGCTTCAAGATGATACCAATAACTCCATATGCCCAAAAATTGACGAGCGAGTGATTCCACCGCGTCAAGACACAAAAATGTCCGGATTATGAAGACATTTTCCACAGCGATAGTGTTCACGGGAGGTGGTATCAAATAACCCCAGGGTGTTTGTCGTCATGGTAGCTCTTGTCTCGGCGTTACCAGCCACAGTTGATAGTTTTTACTGTTGATGTGTGTTGGTTTTGGTGGTGATACTGCTCTTCTGGGGCTGTATGAAATTGTGGACAATTTGATTCAACATAAATAGAGTTTACTTTCTCTTCATCTATACATCCCCTTTTCTCCTCCCTTCTTTTACAGTCGTGGCGTCGGTAGCCTGGTGGTTAAGCTACCAGACCCGTAATCTTGAGATTGTTGGTTCGGGGGGTTCGAGCCTCAGCTCGGTCCGACGTTGTGTCCTTGGGAAGGGCACTTTACACGAATTTCCCGTTTGACTCAGTCCTTTCGAAGATGGACATTAAACTCGGAGATCCCGCCTATTACATAACCTAAGAGTGGTAATAGGAACGTTAAACCTATACCTTTTCATTTTTTTTTTTACAGTCTCAGACCGTTTTATGCAGTAGCTAAAGGGTGGTATGTCGTGATGATGAATAGAATTATTTTACGAGGCTAGATGCTGATACTGACGAGTGAACGTGTAACCAATATACTTTAACAGAAAGAAACGGGCAGACTTCCTAATTCCCGTTTTACAGCCAGGCAAATAAAAAAAATGTTTGTGTAAGGGTACGTTCACGTAAAATACAATAATATGCAAAGAGAGGTAGGTGGGTTGATAGGTACCGAGAGTGACTGAGAGAGAGAGAGAGAGAGAGAGAGAGAGAGGGGGGGAGGATGAGACAGGAGGGAGAGAAGGGTGGAGAGAGAGAGAGAGAGACAGACAGACAGA
>NW_004798012.1:386997-392799 GCF_000002075.1 Aplysia californica | reverse complement strand
TTACTTTCCCTTCTGTTGTTTCTGTCTGTCTGTCTGTCTGTCTGTCTGTCTGTCTGTCTGTCTGTCTGTCTGTCTGTCTGTCTGTCTGTCTGTCTGTCTTACTTTTCCCCAGCACTAAATGACCGTTATTGTATCGATGTGCTTCTTTTTACTCAAACAAACAAACAAACAAACAAAAACAAACAAACAAACAAACAAACAAACAAACAAACAAACAAACAAACAAACCGTAACTGTGTTGGATTATTCAAGCCACTAGTCAGACAAAATGTGAATTTAAAAAGTGGGTGGTTGGCGGATGCTCTGGTGTGGTTTGTTTCTTTTTTCCTATCAGACATTTATCGTTCTTATCTCTCCTCCTTTTTTTGTGTTTGTTACTCTCTTGTAACATGTAATTTATTCTTCGGCACTTATATGACCCTATTGTGTTGCAAGTGCCGTAAAACTCTTACTAAAACTAAACTTAATGACCGTTATTGTGTTGATGTGCTTCTCTTTACTCCTAACAAACAAACAAACAAACACACTGTAACTGTGTTGGGATTATTTAAGCCGCTAGTTAGACAAAATGTAAATTTAAAAAGGCTGTGGAAAGTATGAGGAGCTTCAGTCACTTTTCTTCCCGATAGTAATTTGCTATGCTTTGGTCTTCTTAGTTCGTTTCGTAGCCTGGTAGAGGTGAAGAGAATAGTGGGTGGTTGGCGGGTGCTCTGGTGTGGTTTGCTTCTTCTTTCCTATCAAACATCTACAGTATAGTCTTTATCTCCCTCCCCTCCTTCTTTTTGTGTTTGTTACTCTCTTGTAACACATCTATCTTCTCTGGCAATTGCATTATGACCTTGTTGTGTTGCAAGTGCCGTAAAACACTTACTAACTAAAACCAGAGAGTTTACTAAAACTAAAAGAAGAGAAGAGAAGAGAATGCCTTGATGAAATAGGTCACGGCAGAGAGAGGTCAAGCGACATCCTCAACAGCCGTAGCCAATGAAATGCGTGCATCCAACACTCCCCCAGTGCGTCAGCATACGGGTCTTTCAGCTATCAGCTGTTAACCAGGGCGAGACTCGATCCGGGCTTTACATCGATACTAGAAGAAAGCTAAGTTCCTAGAGGCAAGAAAACTTGCAAAAAATTCACCTTATCGGAACTTACCACAGTTGTGTGTTGTTTAGAGTATATACGAATACCATACCTAACATTGCACGGTTCGTTGTTTCGAAATTGCATTGAAAATATACGTTGTTGAGTGCAGATAGAAATCTCAGTTCGAAAGATCTGAGTAGAGGTATCGATTCTGGCAGGCTTTTTAGCCCAGATCGATGTGTCCGCACGTTTGCTTGCCTGAGCTGAAGCAATCGAAGAGAAGCAGAAGCACTGAGGATAGATCTAGCGAAGTGCGGCCACTTTTAACGGTCGCCTGGCTAGGTTAGACTGGATATTTTGAGACAGTGTCTGGAGTCATTCGCCCATTGAATCGGTAAGTACATTTTTGTGTCCGTTATTTAGGTGTCCATCTATCGGCCGAGTGGTGAGGGCGTGTGTTTTGTGTGTGTGGGCCACCCCTTCACCGCTACCACAACGATATTCGTCGTCCCGATCCATCTTGCTCTCTCTCCCTCTCCTCACCCCGGCTTGCTTGGCGTCAAAAGCAAGACCAAGAAGGTCTATTTTTAGCTCAAGGTTGCTTCGAAGCCTGACGTCCGAAAGGTAGGCCTACCAATCAGCTGATCGGGCTTGCCCCGGGTGCTGAGTGCTGAGGATAGCAGCAGGAAGGAAGGCAAAAGTTCTTTGTCGGCAGCTAGACGGACGGAACCTTTCAAAACTAACCACCGGCTGTTCTATCTAATCTCACACCCCTTTCCCCCACCTCTAGAATCTACTCCCCCCCTCCCCAACACACAAGATAAAAAAAAAAAACGTACGAAAATCCGCCGTCCGTCAAATTAAAATGGGAATAATTATGAAAAAAAATAAAATAACGAGTATGCCTACCCTACGTTATTTCTCTGTGAAGAACTAAAGATCTACCTTTTGAAATAGGCTTTTGTCTTTCCCATTTCAATCAATACCTTTGCTGGCTTTGCCTTGAGGGGCAGCCCTTGCATTTATTATTTTGAATTTAAGCTTATTTTTGACTGATCCCATTTACTTTTACTTTCAAAGTGTTTAATTTATTGATTTTCTTGACCGCCTCTTTGTGTCCTAACTGAAATTTATCTTGGTATAGATAAAAACTAGAAATGCGAGGAGAGTCAGTGGTTTATATAGTTCATTTCTCTATACCAGTTCGTAATGCTACGCACAAACTGAAATACCCGAAGGCAAAAAACGGCAAAAGCTCTGTATATATTTGTAAGAGTTTTGGGTAGGATTGAAGAATACCGGACCAGCGGATTGGGACTACTTTTGCCTTGAGTCTATGTCTCAACATGATTTCCCCCAGTTTTTAATCTATCTCTCAATTGTCTCAATTAATCATCTCGGACCGGTAGACTTATTCATTACAATTTTGTTCGGGGGGAGACCTCCCTGAACCGCCTCCTCCCCCCACCCCCTTCTCACGCAATAATACGAGTGGCTTGGTATTCTTCAATCTTCCAGTTTTGTAGACTTTCGACTTGGTGCTGATCTCTTCCGATAGATTTTATCAAATTCAACAAAAATAACAAAATAATTAATGAAAGTACAGACAGGTAGCAAAAGCATCTGAGAGTTAAAGTTAAAAGTCAGAGTTAGTGTAATATTTTGGTTAGCGGCGTAGATTACTGTCGAATTGTTCGGCTCATGTTGTGGTAATATTTTACTTTCACTCCGGTCTCATGTTGCGAGAAGTATTTGTCGTGTTCAAATTTATTTGTTTTACAAGAGATTTGACTGAATTTGTGGGTGGTTGACGGGTGCTCTGGTGTGGTTTGCTCCTTCTTTCCTATAAAAAAATCTATCGTCCTTATCTCTCCTTCTTTTTTATGTTTGTTACTCTCTTGTAACTCCTCTAAATCTTCTGGCGCTCATTTGACCTTAAATGCAGTTGCGAGCGCCGTAAAACCTACTAAAACTTTTAAAAAACCCACTTACATCCTGGATACCTGGCGGTGTCATCTCTGACTCAGAGGTTGATGAGTAATGACCCTCCATCTTTCACGGTTGCCGTTGCACATTCTGCCATATCCAGGCCAGTCGCCATGTTCTTATGTTGTCCATCTATGTTATAATATTCTTTGCCTTCCTTTGGCTCTCCTGCCCCACATTTTTCCTTCAAGCACCTCTTTCACCGTTACATATAAATTTCTAAAAAAGAAATTTGCTGTGTGTACAGAAGTCAGAAGTATTTTACTTTGTCAGAACTTTGTGCTCTCGATAAAATGTTTCAGTGGGTGGTTGGTGGGTGCTCTAGCGTGATTTGCTCCTTCTTTTCTATCAAACATCTATCGTCCTGATCTCCCATCATTCTTTTACATATGTTTCTTATTGTTACTCTCTTGTAACACCTCTAATCTTCGACACTTTTACGACCTTATTGTGTTTCAAGTGCCGTAAAACTCTTACTAAAACTAAAACAAAAATGTTTCACCTTGTGCCAACAAGTAGGACAATGCCGTTGTTCATATCTTGGGATGGTTTTTTTGTGCTTAGTCTGCATCCTTATAATCATGGGTGTGCAGTTTTTTTCATGACGGAAGTCACATCGTGATAAGTGGTAGGATGATATGCCTTTATCAGCGGGTGGTTGGAAGGTGCCGCTGGTATTTTATCCTACTTTCCTGCATCTTCACTTCCCTCATTTGTTTCCGTCTCTCTGTTTTTCCCTTTTCCCGACACTTATGAAATGTTACTGTAAATGTACACGTATAACATAATAGTGTACTCCCCGGGCAGTGCCACTGACTGTAGTGTCTTTAGGGCAGTGCCACTGACTGTTGTAGTGTCTTTAGGGCAGTGCCACTGACTGTAGTGTCTTTAGGGCAGTGTCACTGACTGTAGTGTCTTTAGGGCAGTGCCACTGACTGTAGTGTCTTTAGGGCAGTGCCAAAGGGGCGACATTTCTCGTTCATGCACCGTAGAATTGTAAATAGGCTGATTCATGTCAAGCTCATAACTGTGCCTGATCTACAACACGGAACTGCTGCTTTTTCTTTCCTGATCCTTACTATTACTATACTATTGTCTGTTGCCTCTACTTCTTTTGTACGTTTGTCACTCTCCTGTGACCCGCTATTTCCGGGGTGCCTTGATAGTCGAAGCAGACCTTGTGCTGTTGAAGCTAGAGAGGTGAGCAGAATAAGTCTGATTCCTTGTAAAGACTTCTTTGTTGACACCCACCCCTTGGCGCTCATATGACCTTCCTTATGCAGTTGCGAGCACCGTAAAACCCTCTACTATAAAAATTAAAAAATAATAATAATATTGTGTTGATGCGCTGCTCTCTTTATTGTTCTCAGTCTTGTTGTAAGTCTCTATCAGTGGATGGTTGGCGGGTGCTCTGGTGTGGTTTGCTTGTGTTACTGCTTCTTCTTTCCTATCAAACACCTATCGTCTTTATCTCTCTGCTCCTTCTTTTGTGTATTTGTTACTCTCTTGTAACACCTCTAATTTTCGGCACTTATATATATATATATATGACTTTATTGTGTTGCAAGTGCCGTAAAACTCTTTCTAAAACTAAAACTTCTTTTTTGTGTATGTTACTCTCTTGTAACACCTCTACTTCGACACTTATATTATATGACCTTATTGTGTTGGAAGTGCCGTTAAACTCTTACTAAAAACTGTCTCTATCAAATTACACCATTGACCTACTTTGTACCAAATAAACCCACATTGATAGCTCAGTCCTGTTGTTGTCAGTCAGTTGATGTCAACGCCTTCTAAAGAAGCATGACTCATCTACCTCTTAGACTTTGATTAGTTACATTACAACATTGACATTTTGCTAAGCGCAGGGATTTTTTAAAATTTATAGCCTTGGATAAATAAGTCAGATGATAGTGGCAATGCCTTTGGGTTTTTTTCCCCCGTTACTTATTCATCAGAAAGTGCAATTATATGGGTGGTTGGCGGGTGCTCTGGTGTGGTTTGCTCCTTCTTTCCCATCAAACATCGTTACAACATTGTCATTGCGCTAAGCGCAGGGATTTTTGAAAAATAGCCTTGGATAAGTCAGATGTCTGTGTGGCAATGTAATGTATGTCTTTGTTTTTTTCCCCCGTTATTTATTCATCAGAAAGTACAATATGGGTGGTTGGCTGGTGCTCTGGAGTGATTTGCTCCTTCTTTCCTATCAAACATCGTTACAACAACAACATTTTGTGTTAAGCGAAGGGTTTTTAAAAATTGATAACCTTGGATAAGTCAGATGATAGTGTTAGTGTCTTTGGGTTTTTTCCCCGTTACTTATTCATCAGAAAATGCAATGTGGGTGGTTGGTTATTATTGTTATTATAACCTGGGATAACCAGCTTTTCGCACGACAACATGTGAACCTCCAATCAACAACGAAACGCCTACAACCGGTTATCCAATTTTTTAAATTAAGAGTTTTACGGCACTTGCAACACAATAAGGTCATCTGAGTGCGGAAGATTAGAGGTGTTACAAGAGAGTAACAAACATAAAATTAAAAGAAGGAGGGGAGATAAGGATGATAGATGTTTGATAGGAAAGAAGAAGCAAACCACACCAGAGCACCCGCCAACCACCCACTCACGTGTGGGTCGCTGCAGACTGGTACGTTTATCGCGCCGGAATGTCCCAGATTTCTGCCCTCTGTCCATTGCCTCGGCCTATCATAAGTTCCATAATCGG
>NW_004798012.1:383266-384507 GCF_000002075.1 Aplysia californica | reverse complement strand
CCCCTCCACTCCACCCTCAGCTGAGTCCCACGCTGTGTCCTTGGGAAAGACACTACACGAGTTGCCCACTTGGCTCGGTCCTTTGGTTTCGGAGATGGACGTTACATTTGGAGATCCCGCCTCTTCAATAACCTAACTCAGTGTTGATAGGGGCGTTAAACGCATACCATTTCATCCCCACTCCACCCTCCAATGCATCATCGGAACTTATTTTCACTTTTTCACTTGATCAAGTACGCCCTTCCACCGAGCCATGGTGTCCGCTCTCAGTTCGTGGGTGGTTGGCGGGTGTTCTTGTGTGGTTTGCCTCTTCTTTCCTACCAAACATTTATCATCTTTATCTCTCCTTCTTTTTATGTTTGTTACTCTCTTGTAACCTCTGTAATCTTCGGCATTTATATGACCTTATTGTGTTGCAAGTGCCGTAAAACTTCTACTAAAACAACCCCTCCACCCTCCGCTACATCATCGGAACTTATTTTCACTTTTTCACTTGGCCTAGTACACCCTTCCGCCGAGCCATGGTGTCCGCTCTCAGTTCGTGGGTGGTTGGCGGGTGTTCTGGTGTCCAAACGTTTATCGTCCTTATTAAACCTCTCCTCCTTCTTTCTTTGTGTTTGTCACTGCTCTCTTGTAACACCTCTAATCTTCGATACTTGTATATGACCTTATTGTGTTGCAAAGTGCAGTAAAACTCTTACTAGTGGGTGGTTGGCGGGTGCTCTGTTGTGGTTTGGTCAGGTCCTTCTTTCCTGTCAAACATCTATCGTCCTGATCTCCCCTTTTTCTTTTTTTATGTTTGTCACTCTCTGTTGTAACACCTCTAATTTTATATGACCTTCCTTATTGTGTTACAAGTGCCGTAAAACTCTTATCAAACTAAACTAAGTCAAGTATGTGGGTGTTTTGGGGGTGCTCTGGTGTGGTTTGCTCCTTCTTTCCTATCAAACATCTATCTTCCTTATCTCTCCTCCTCCTTTTTTGTGTTAGTCACTCTCTTGTAACACCTCTAATCTTCGACACTTATATATGACCTATTGTGTTTCAAGTGCCGTAAAATTAAAAACTGTTATTGAAACTAAAAGTCAAGTTTTATGTGTTGGATCTTCGTGGTGTGCTCTTTTTTTCCGGAATATTTATGCCCAGTTCGTTGTATCACATTACTGCGCTGCGCTGTTTACTTGTCCGTTCTGTCTTACAGATAGGACACCAGGGCAGTGCCACTGACTGTAGCGTCTTTA
>NW_004798012.1:380062-381376 GCF_000002075.1 Aplysia californica | reverse complement strand
TTCTTCTTCTCTCTACTATTGTTATCATCATTATCATTCTTCTTCTTCTTCTTCTTCTCTCTACTATTGTTATCATCATTATCATTATTATTATTATATACATGTATCAGTGACATGCAAGGAAAGCTGAATAAAAAGACAGAAGAGAAAGAGGCTAGATTATATAAATTAAACATAACATTACATAGATCGTGGCTATGTGGAAAAGAAATTCCCATGGGCATATGTGTTATGGTCAGTCCATTTTATTGTCACGACCGTTAGCCCATTAAGTAGTTGATGTGACCATGTGCTTCAGGGCTGTGGTGTGCATGACTGCGGTTCGAATTACCAACCGGATGTCCTTCACCTTGGGTGGTGTGGCCAGGTTTTTGACAAGGCTTTCCGCCTTCTGTTCTGGGTACTGACGGAGGCGGAAGCTACATTCGGAGATCCTGGTGGTTTTTTTAAAAAACATACTACTAGTCGTGAGGCGTGCTGACAAAATGAGTTACTTCTCGCAATCCACAAAATGGAGATATTGGCCAAAAATCGACACTATAATCAAATTTGTAGATTTTCTATTAATGTCGTATTCTTTAATTACAACATGTATTTTATTATTCATAACTGATAAAATGTTTTTTAAAAATTCACCTATAAGCGTGATGTGTCTATTTCCTTACGACTTGAATCCGTGAAGTAACTCATTTTGTCATCACGCTTCACTTTACCAACTTCACATTAGTGAAAATTGCTTGACCCAAACCATGCCTAGTGGCGTCGGTGGCCTAGTGGTTAGGCTACCGGGCTCGTAATCGTGAGATTGCGGGTTCGGGGGTTCGAGCCTCAGCTCGGTCCCACGCTGTGTCCTTGGGAAAGACAATTTACACGAATATTCCACTCGTCTCGCCGGTTCTTTCGGAGATGGACGTTAAAAGAGGAGGTCCCGCCTCTTAAATAGACTAACAGTGGTGACAGGGGCGTTAAACCGTTACCATTCCACCATCTTTTCAAACCGTACCTTATTACCTTACCAGATATGCTGCAGCTTTTCGCTTTAAGAGAAAAGGGAAGCTGTTTCAGCGGGTAGTTGAAATGACGTACTATCAGACCTGTCTAAGACGGTCACCCATTGTCCAGGATAAAAGTCGCTGTCTATTAGGGCGTCTTAAACAATGTCCTTAGCATATCAAAATCGGCACGGGGTAGTGGTTGTGAGCGGTTGTTTGTACAGGTGATGTTCGAGAACAGAAGGTCGTTGGAGCAGTTTCCTCTGTATTCATTCTGTTTGGACGAGCTCTCTCTCTCTCTCTCCCTCTCTCTCTCTCTCTC
>NW_004798012.1:373781-375411 GCF_000002075.1 Aplysia californica | reverse complement strand
CTTTCATTCGACATTCGACGTCCAAACGACAGCCTCCACGTTGTTAAGGCGTGTGCACGTTCTGCTTCGCCGACCGTCAAGTTTAAGGTTATTTATTTATTTAGTAGAGGCTTTACGGCACTCGCAACTGCATAAGGTCATATGAGCGCCACAGTTCAAGGTTAGCATGAGTGCAGCAGTCTGTAGTTAGTCGATGACAAGCTCGTGCTCAGAACACTGCAGGTAAAACATGATAAACTTGAGACTTTCTGACTTTGAGTTTGAGCTTTTGAGTCTGCGTTTTTTGAGAGTTTGAGTGTTTGAGTCTCTGGGTTTTTGGGCCTCTGAGTCTTTGAGTTTTTGAACCTTTGAGTCTTTGAATCTTTGGGCCTTTGAGTTTTTGGGTCTTTGGGCCTTTGAATTTTTGAGTCTTTGGGTATTTGGGCCTTTGAGTTTTTAGGTGTTTGGGCCTTTGAGTCTTTGAGTTTTTGAGTCTTTGGGTATTTGGGTCTTTGAAGTTTTGGGTCTTTGAGTTGTTGGGTCTTTCATTCTGAACGTTCTTGACCCAGTTGGCAAGACGAGGGTCTCCACTCTGAGTGGGGACACATCTAGGTCGTCCAGATGCCGGCATGCGTGAAATGCTCCTTTAGAAATGGTGTGTTTTTGTTTGTTAGAAGGCGGGCTTCTGACACTGCCTGTCAGGCCCAACCCGCGCGGAGGGAGGTACAACATCTCCGCTGAAACACTAACATGCTACGCTACCTTAGAGCTACAAAGTTCTATCTGACATTTTTGGACGTTTTGAATTACTAAGACCATGAGGTCAGAAACCAAATGTTCTATCTGCTCTATCAAAAGCGTAAGTTTATTCGGAGTCATTTTAAAGATGTTCAAAGAATTGCCTATGAAAAAGCGTGACATTTTATGAAACTCAAAGTTTTTTTTTTTTGTCATATTAAAAAAAAACTGAGCAGAAAGAACCGCGTGGTTGGTTGGCATGTGCTGTGGTGTGGTTCGCTCCTTGTTTCCTCTCAAACATCTATCGTCGTGATCTCTACTCCCTATTTGTTTTGCCTCTTACTCTCTTGTAACCCTTCAAACTGTAAACACGTATATGAACAAATTGTGTAGCAAGCGCAGTAACACTCTTATTAAATGTGAAACTTAACAGAAAAGAACCCTTTTTAACCTTTTTCAACTCTTCGTCTTGGGGTTATGATGTTCGCAGCCCAGTGCAGAAATATAAGACGATCACGTCATCTAGGCGTGCGTTCACATGCCAATTGTCGTCTCCACTTTCTTATTATAGACTTGTTGCGTCGGTAGCCTAGTGGTTAGGCTACCGGACTCGTAATCGTGAGATTGCGGGTTCGGAGGTTCGAGCCTCAGCTCGGTCCGACGTTGTGTCCTTGGGAAAGGCACTTTACACGAACTTCCCTCTTGGCTCGGTCCTATCGGAGACGGACGTTAAACTAGGAGGTCCCGCCCCTTAAATAACCTAATAGTGTTGATAGGGGCGTTAAAGTCATACCAGTTCACCATTTTCTTATGATAGACTCTTGTCTCTGTATAGGCCCAGCCTACTCTCCAGACTATCTAAGCGTAGATCTAGTCAAGGCAGGCCCCCTGTCATGCTATTCCAGTTCAAGGC
>NW_004798012.1:370135-371307 GCF_000002075.1 Aplysia californica | reverse complement strand
CACACACACACACACACACACACGCACACACACACACTCACACGCAAACACACGCATGCGCGCCTACACACACACACACACACACACACACACACACACACACACACACACGAACGCACACACAAAAGCATGCACGCACACACGCAGGGTTACAGTCACATGCATAATATAAATGAACTGTAATAGAAACAATAATGTTCAACTTGTTACACCCAGAGTAGACTTTTGCAACCTGCTTTAAGAGACGAAAAATTTCGTATTATCCCCTTACAGGTATATTTCCAAGCAATAGGGCATTAAAATACAGTGGACTCCATGTGTGTCGAACTTCGCCTGAGTTAATCTTCGGTTAAGTTGAGGTCTTTTTCTCTGGTCCCAACACTTCTTTTTTTTGACAGATTTCCCAACGGTTAAGTTGAACTTCGGATAAGGGGATTTTTTCCTGTCAAACATGTATCGCCCTCATCTCTCCTCCTTCTTTCCTGTCAAACATCTATCGTCCTTACCTCTCCTCCTCCTTTTTGTGTTTGTTACTCTCATGTAACACCGCTCATCTTCGGCTCTTATATGAACTTATTGTGTTGCTAGTGTTGTAAAACTCTTGCTAAAACTAAATTAAGCGGTTATGAATCAGAGCACTATATAAAGTACAGCATTCTACGCATCATTTTGAGTCTTCAACATTTTTTCAAAATCTGCATATTTGAAACCAGACCAACGAATCATCACAAAATAAATATATATGTTAAAAAATTTCGACATATTATTAGAATTATTGTCGGTCATTAACTTTCAAGCAATGCATAGATATCAGACCACTCGATCACACACATAAAAAAATTATACATATTATTACTACAATGAGTCATCAGCTTTAGAATTATGTATATAAATCAGACGATCCCAACACTCCGCTCCGATATTCTACACATCATTGTGTGGTTTGGTACGGGTTTTACGGCGTTTCCAACAGCGTTAGGTCGTATGAGCGCTTTGTTTGTCAATTACTGTTCATTTATATCATGCATGTGACTGTGAGCCTGTTTGTGAGTGCAAGCATAATTATTGTAGTATCATGGTTATGTGCACAGATGTGTGAGGAAGAGAGGAGTGCACAGATGTGTGTGGAAGAAGAGGATGTGTGTATGTGTGTGTGTGTGTGTGTGTGTGTG
>NW_004798012.1:365773-367178 GCF_000002075.1 Aplysia californica | reverse complement strand
ATGTGTGTGTGTGTGTGTGTGTGTGTGTGTGTACGTGCGTGCGTGCGTGCGTGCGTGCGCACGCTTTTGCGTGTCTGTGTGTTTTTATTTCCCAAATCACGTACATTTAATGAGAAACGTTTTGTTCGCTTTTTGTGATCGCTTGCAATACTCTTTGAACCTGTTCTAACGTTCTCCTGCATAAAACTCTTACCTGAACAAACGACCACCTCCCTTCTCTTCCCCGCCCCCCTGCGTGCTCTTTTTACATTACACCGACACAGTGTAAGATGGCCACTTCGCTACCTCTGAACTACAAAGTTCTTTCTATCAGCACAACACCTCGTTTTGAGAAATTTCACTTCCAAGATTTTGAGTTTTGCATAATGTCAAGCTTTTTCGAGCGCAATTCCTCGAATATCTTGATAACGACCCCGAATAATCTTACGATTTTGATAGAGTAGACAGAACTTTTGGGTTTCTTTGTTTAAATATCATAGTCTTAGTAACTCAAAACGGTCAAAATTGTCAGATAAAACTTTGTAATTCTGAGGAAACGACTTGTCTAAGATGGTCCTCGACAACGGACAACCGTCTTACACAGGTTTGACACGCGAATACTTTCTCAAGTTTTCCGACTAAGGAAAAAAAAAGCATAACAAAAACTAGTAATCAGTCGATAACCGATTAAATTACAAGTCAGGTAACAAAAAACAAAAAAGGCTTACTCAATAAGCTTATAACCCATCATCCCGTTATCAAGATATTAGAATTGAATTACAGAGATGATCTGTCGGAATTTTGGCTTTTTGAATCCCCCGCGAATTACTTTGTTTTAGAAAAATCAATGAACGAAACATGACGCAAAAGGGCTTAATACCCACTGCGTCAGGTTGCAACCCCAATTTATTTATTCATTCATTCATTCATTTATTCATCCATCTATTCATTTATTTATGTATTTATGTTTCTACTTATTCTTTTCGTTTATTCAATTTTTTATTTATTTATTTACTTATTTATTTATATTTCATTCTTTCATTCATTCCTTTATTTATCAATTTATTTTTCATTCTTTCCTTCATTCCTTTATTTATTTATCTATTTATTTATTTTTCGTTCCTTTTTTCATTTTTGCGTGTATTTCTGTGTCTCCCCTGGCAGATCCCTCCAGCATGGGTCAGAACAAGGAGTATTTCTCCTCGTGGTACAACACAGACAGGCCATGGGTCGGCAGAGGAGACGTGGAGACGGTCTCCAGGATTGAAAACGTGAGTTGTTGGTGGGGGTGTTGTTGTTGTTGTTGTGGTGGTGGTGGTGTTGTTGTTGTTGTTGTTGTGGTGGTGGTGTTGTGTGGTGGTGGTGGTGTTGTTGTTGTTGGTGTTGTTGTGGTGGTGTTGGTGTTGTTGTTGTTGTTGTTGTTGTT
>NW_004798012.1:362123-364921 GCF_000002075.1 Aplysia californica | reverse complement strand
CAACAACAACAACAACAACAACAACAACAGCGACAACAACAACAACAACAACAACAACAACAACAACAACAACATCCTCCCTTCTCCCCCCTCAGCTCTACGGCCGTGTATGTAGAAGCGGTTACAGAATCGAGTCTGCCCAATGTCGGAATGCTGCCACCCAGGCGGACTTTGACGAGAGTACAGCTCACTTCGCCAACGATGTGCTCACTCGACCGTGCACCACCAGTGGGCTAGAGTGTGTCAACAGTGACCAGACCTCCGACGCTGGGACCCACATGTGCGCTGATTACGCAATCAGGTTCAAATGCAAAAGTAAGTCTTGAAGGGGTTTTCTGGTGTTCTAATTCATTCATTCATTCATTCATTCATTTTCATTCATTCATTCATTCGTTTTCATTTATTTTCATTTGTTTTCATTCATTCATTTATTCTTTCATTTATTCATCCATCCATTTATTTTCATTCATTCATTCATTCATGCCTTCATTTCTTTATAAAAATCACCTTTTACAATCACCTGTCAAAGACAATCACCTTTATACAAACAATCACCTGTCAAAGACAACCACCTCTATAAAAACGACCACTTTCTACATTCTCTTTCTCCTCTTTCGGTGTTTTTTTTCAATTAGTATAACGATACTGAGCAAGACGACCGCCAGTCTAGGAAGACTTATTTACTCCTCCATGATGAGTGGTTGACTTGAACAAGATAGATGTTTGTGTTTCCTTTTTAATCTTGAAGTTAGTCGACAATAAACCGTAGCCCCTAACTAGGGATTAGATAATAGTTGTTATTACCTTGATTGAGGTATACAGCGTGACATGGGTATCTATAAATAGAGAAAGATGAAGGCTTTTGTCTCAATTTACGGGCGTCTGTAACAATAATAATAATAACTACATATTTGTTCCGCGTATCTAAACTTAACAACATGCTCTACATCTGTTGTAATAAGATTATCACAACGTTGGAAAAGATTTGTGAAATACCATGACGTAAACGATGAAGTTTTCCATGGATGTGATCGTGACATGACTTCTCATTAACACAAGATAACATAGGACAATACAAGACAAGACAATACAAGACAAGATAATAATATGATAAGACAAGACAAGGCAAGACAAGACAAGACAAGACAAGACAAGACAAGCCAAGACAAGACAAGATAAGATAATATAAAAGACAAGATAACATAAAATACGATAAGATAAGATAAGATAAGATAAGACAAAACAAAATAAGATAAGTTAATACTTTATTGTCCGAGAGGGAAATTTTTCTTGGCTGTACAGGACCATAAAAACACATGCAGTTATAATATATAAAAGAAGAAGAAGAAATTTTAAAAAAATAAAAAATTGTACGATCTTTTTCTCCTTCGTTTCTTTCAGACTACGGCGACGACGAGAACAGCGATAGCCTGTTCCCTCAGTTTGACGTCCGCATCTACATCATCCTCGCCGTCGTCCCCATCCTCATCTTCCTCATCCGCATCCTCTGGGCCTACGTGTTCCGGAAGAGGCGACAGCGCAGGCGCCAAGAACGACGCGCGGCCAGACTCCGAGGTCTCCGGGGCTCCGAGAGTGACGGCGGGGATGATGACGACACTTCCTCCATAGCGTCAGGGCTGGCCAACCCCCCGCCCACCTACCACGAGCTGTTCGGCGAGGGTCTGTCGCCATCCTCTGTGTTCGCCATCACTAGCGGCAACGTGCCCGTGTGTTCCAAGTGCCGGAGCAAGCCGTGTAGCGTGGCTATAGCTGTCAACGCCGCGGCCACCAACGGCTTGCACAATGTGGCACAACTCCCCGGTGCTCTCCACAGCTCGGACAATGTGATAGACGATGACCACCGCGACAGCCAGACGACATCTGTTTCAGGGTCTTCGAGTCCGTCGGGAAGTGAGACAGACACAAACACTGGACACCCCAGCTCCCAGCCCGTGACGTCACCGTCCACAGCCAACAGTGACGTCGTTGTGACGTCAGAGTCTCGCGGCGTTCACGAGACCAGCGAGGCGGACTCCCGCACTGTGATAGAAGACGGTACATCCGGGGTGCCGCTTCAGGACTTGGAACTCTCGAGAGTGAGCACTTCTGGTGATAGCCCGCACGGCGGTAGTGTCGTGGACTCAGCTCTCCAACAAACTGTGCACGTGGAGAATGAGTTACCAGACGTTGGTGTGGCCGCACAGGTCGCCGGCGCCAGCGTGGTGTCAGCGGGAAGAGCGGCGCCGTCCTCTATAGACAGTGAACACAACCCAAACCCTACACCCCTCATATCCTCATTGAACTTGTCCCTTCTCCCCATCTCCCAGCCCTGCGCGTGTGCGTGTCACCGGACGGTCTCATTCGTGGGCGTGGGGGAGATAAGGTATGACAATGAAGCTTTCGCCCACGACGAGGGTTCAGACTCCAGAGTGGCTCGCCTCCCTGGGATGCACACACAGGTTCCCGGCCTTCACCGGGTCTGGTCCAACCTGTCCGCCGTGTCCACTATCACCCTGTCCGAGCTGCCATCCTACGAGGACGCCCTGGAGCTCATCAAGAAGAAGGAAGCCGAGTCGATACAGCACTTATAGCGTGTCGTCGAAACTGACCATCCGAAAAGAAAGAAAAAAACAACTGTTGTTGAAAAATTCAGAGCTGTAGAGCTCTGGAAATAACTTGCAATCTAAAGTGCCCTTCACGCAGAGGTATCCCAGACTTCATCAAAAGGAGAGAAGTTTAGGTGAAATGATTTTTACATTCCTGATGACACCCCCGCCCCCACTTTTACAACCCCCCCC
>NW_004798012.1:359169-360128 GCF_000002075.1 Aplysia californica | reverse complement strand
GGGCACTGTATCCCGGTATACTACTTTAATGAAATATGTTTTACATAAATTAATTTATGCATAATTCGTGTACCTGTATTGCCCTTACCCCTCTTGTTTGACGCGCTGCCCCAATACAATGCTTATGACTTTGTTACTGATGTTAATCCTCCTCCTGTTACAAGTAGAATCGATTTTTAAAAAATATTGTTCAAATTGCCTTTTTGAATTTAAGACTCATTTTATGAATTCCAGACAAGTTCCCTCGATTTATGATTTTATTCACTTACGTTATTTGTGAAGCTAGTGTTTTGTACCTTTACATTCCTGTATGTACGCTACCTGTATGTTCGTTACCTGTATTTTCGTTACCTGTATGTGTGTTACCTGTATGTACGCTACCTGTATGTTCGTTACCTGTATGTTCGTTATCTGTATGTTCGTTACCTGTATGTACACACCTGTATGTTCGTTACCTGTATGTACATACCTGTATGTTCGTTACCTGTATGTTTGTTACCGGTATGTTTGTTACCTGTATGTACATACCTGTATGCTCGTTACCTGAATGTAAATGTATGTACATACCTGTATGTTCGTTACCTGTATGTACATACCTGTATGTTCGTTACCTGTATGTACATACCTGTATGTTCGTTACCTGTATGTTTGTTACCTGTATGTTTGTTACCTGTATGTACATGTATGTACATGTATGTACATACCTGTATGTTTGCTAATGTTACCTGTATGTACATACCTGTATGTTTGTTAATGTTACCTGTATGTACATACCTGCATGTTCATTACTTGCTATTACACTCCTTGAAAGGATGATATTAAAAAAATATCTATATTATTTCTCACTTGGTTTTGTTGCTGCTGTATTATTTCTGGGGTTTTGGGCTTGAGGGTTGGGTGTCAGGGGTTGAAGGTTCGGGCTTGGGGGTTGGGGGTTGGGGGTTGGAGGTTAGGGGCTT
>NW_004798012.1:353971-358965 GCF_000002075.1 Aplysia californica | reverse complement strand
GGAGTATCATTTGTGAGACGTGCTGATGAAATGAGTTACTTCTCGCAATCCACAAATGGAGATGTTGGCCAAAAATCGACTCTTGGGTCAAATTTGTACATTTTCAATTTGATACTCTATTCTTTAAGTATAACACGCCTTTTATTATTTCATACTTACAAATTGTAAAAACTTCACCTATAAGCGCGATGTATCTATTTCCTTGGGGGTTGATTCCGAGAAGTAACTCATTTTGTCAGTACGCTTCACATTTATACATTTATAGAAAATTACATATTTATGTATCCCCATGGGGGGGAATTTGAGCCGCATCGGCGAACAGACATAAATACTTACTTACTTTACTTTACTTTTTTCTTCCGCTTGTACCCTGGGGTGTCGCGGGGAGACACAGGTGTCTGTCTGCAGCAAGTCGTGTGGCCTGTAGGAGGGACATCCCATGATCTTTAAGGGTGTCTGCCACAGATTCACTCCATCGTCGCCTTGGTCTTCCTCTGGCTCTCCATCCAGAATATTTAATGGTGTATGCTCTCAGAGCTGGATGGTTTGAGGGCATCCGTGTGAGGTGTCCGAACCACTTGACCCTTTGTTTTTCAATGTGTGGTAGGACTGGTGCTGCTCCCACGGTGTCCCTAATGACTTCATTTTTAATTTAAATACATGGTTACAAATACATACATGCACAAATTACATACAGATATACATACAGAATTACACAAACAATCTTACACCAATACAGAACAGTTTCACAAGAATGCCATTGCTGGTCGCCACTGTGAAGCGCCCTGTTGTTTTCGTTTTTGGTATTTTCTGTTGTTTTGTTTTTGGGTTATTTTATCTTTTTTATTTTATTTTTTTATATTTATTTATTTATTTATTTTTGGGTGGGGGGGGGGTGGGGGGGGGGGTAGGAGGGTGCAGGTTATTGTGTCTTGCTCAAGGACACACACCCCAGTGACCACCCACTTAAACCCCGTGTCACCGACACTTGCTTGACATTGCTTTTGAGTGTGAACTCACTGCTCACTTCGCCACTGGAGCCCACGCTTGGAACCTACTGCTACTCCTTGGCTCCTTCTTACTGCTGTCTTTCAGCCAAACCCCTGATCTTATGATAGGAAAGATCTACACCTGGCCTTCTCGGACAAGGGCGAAGAATCTTTGAGGTCGTGTGTGCAAGTTCATACGCACGTTAAAGATCCCTTGGTGGTCTAAAATCGATAAGAGTAGGCTTCGGCCACCACCCGGCTAAATTCAAAATTTCCAACCACCTAAAAATGTTTAATGTGTCCCGCGCGCTCATATGAAATTATGCAGTTGCGGCGAGCGCCGTAAAATACTGACATACCAAAAACAATAAAAAAGTTATGATAATAATAAAAATAATAATAAGGATGATAATTTTAAAAATAATGATAATGAGGAAAATAATAATTATTATAAAAATAAAACAAATAGTGATAATAATAAAATGATACTGATGACAATTTTAGAAAATATTAATGATAATAATACAAAATAGTTTTAACTGTAAAAATAATAATGTTAATAATGAATTAATAATAAGGAAAACAATGAAAAAATAATGATAATGATAAAAATTAACAATACAAATGTAAAATTAAAATGATAATAGTAAAAATAATAATAGTGATAACGATATAATATAAAATCATGATAATGATTTAAATCATTATATGATAATAATAAAAATAAAAATAATTAGGAAAATAACAAAATAATTATGATATTATTAATAAAAATGATAATAATGATAATGGTGAAAAAAACAATAAGGATAGTGATAAAAAATGATAATAAAAGTAATAGTAATAATGATAATAATAAAAATAATAATAGTGATAATAATAAAAAATAATATTAATTATAATAATAAAACAAAAAATAAAGATAAAAAAATAATGATAATAATAAAAATAAAAACAATGATAAGTATAAAAAGTAACAACGATAATAATAACAATAATAATAATTATTATAAATGATAACAATCATAATAAAAAATAATAATGACACTGATACAAAAAATACTAATGATAATGATAATGATAAAAATAATAATGATTATAAAATATTATTTTTAAAAAAATACGGGTACTGGAGATGGTTGGAAAATATAAAATAGAATACAGGTAGCCGAATAAAATACAACTAGTGGAGAGGGTTGGAAATATATATTAAAGTGCAGGCAGCCGAAACCGTTTTAAAATGGAAAATAAAATACAGCTAGGGGAGATGATTGTAAAATAGAAAGTAAAATACAACTAATGGAGACTGTTGGAAATTAAAACATGAAATACAGCTTTTGGAGACGGTTGGAAAATAGAAAATAAAATACAGGCGAGGGAAACGGTTTTAAAATAGAACATAAAAAACAGCTGGTGGAGACGGCTGGTAAATATATTATGAAATACAGCTAGTGGAGACGGTTGGGGAAGAGAACATAAAATACAGGAAGGGTAGAAATTTTTTTCACAGAATATAAAATACAGCTAGGGGACATTGTTGAAAAATAGCATGCATCTAGTGGGGACAGTTGGAAAAAAGAAAATAAAATACAGCTGGAGGAAATTATTTTAAATTAGAAAGTAGCATACAGCAAGTGGAGACGGTTGAAAAATATATAAATATTTTTTAAATACAGTTAAAGGAGACGGTTGGAAAATACAAAATAAAATACAGCTGGGGAAAACGGTTAAAAAAAATAATAAAATACAACCAGTGGAGACGGTTTGAAAATATATAATAAGATACAAGTAACCTAAACGTTTTTAAAATAGAAAATATAATACAGCAAGTTCAGACAGTTGAAAAATCTTTTTTTAAATACAGCTAGTGGAGACGGCTGGAAAATATACGCTGAAATACAAGTAGCCTAAACGGTTTTAAAATAGAAAATAAAATACAGCTGGTGCAGACGGTTGGAGAATAGAACATAAAAACAGGAGGTGGAAATAAAAAAAAAAAGAAAAGAAAATACAGCAAGTGGAGACAGTTTAATTTAATTTTTTTTAAACTACAGTTAGTGGAGACGATTTTTAAATAAAAAATAAAATACAGCTAATGGAGACGGCTGGAAAATTAAAAAAATAAAATACAGCTAGGCAAGACAGTTTTAAAATGAAAAAAAAAATACAGCTAGTAGAGACAGTCGGAAAGTAGAAAATAAGATACAGCTAGTGGAGACGGGTTTAGAATAAAAAATAAAATACGGGTAGTGGAGACGGTTGGAAAATAAAAGATTAAATGCAGCTAGTGGTGACCGTTGGAAAATAGAAAATAAAACGCAACTGGGGGATAACATTTTAAAATAGAAAAAAAATAAAACGCAACTGGGGGATAACATTTTAAAATAGAAAAAAAATACAGCTAGTGGAGACGGTTGGTGTTAAGTCTTGTAGGTTGTACAGGAAACTTGTAACAGCAAACTTGAACATCAATCAGGAACACAGGAGTCTCGTCTTGGGTCGAACATAACGAAGCAGTTTATTTATGATGAAAATGTAAAAAGGAACAATATGCACACAACATGTTAGATTATTTACATGATACAGAATACATGCCTTCATTAATAATTGACAATCACACGTCTCAGTCATTATCACATAGAATAATACAACACCAGCCTAATGGTAAACGGTGGCAAAGAATATGAAATACAAACATGACATATGATATGAAAATGACACAATAAACAACACGGAAGTGTTTCTACTTAGGGGAACAACTTAATAGCCAATGTCCTGCCAAGGGATGGAACCACAAGTAGGTCTAATTATTTCCCTTACATAACACCTCCCCTTCAGTCTGAAGGTATCTGAAGACTAAAGTGTTCCCAGAAGCAATCGCAACCTGAGAAATGTCAAAGTTCACAATATGTCCATGTCACGGCTGGTGACGTGTGTGTCGAGGGCGAAGTTGATCCTCATGTCGTTTCCACATCGGGCCGTCTGGTAACACACGGACCTCGTAGAGTTTGTGACCCAGGAAGGCGGTCACCACAGCTGGCTTCCATCTGTCCTTACCCCCACCTTTGTAGGAAAGCGCGAAGCATGGGCTGTCTTTGCTGAGACGACGAGCTGGCACCGGCTCATCTCGAACTCGGGATGGTAGGGGGCTCCGTGCAGGTGTAGAATGCCCCGCTGCTCACACCAGGTCTGGAACTCGGCTGACGAAAAACAGGTGGCGTTTTCCGTCACAATGGCGTGTGGATAGCCAAAGTGAGCAAAGTCCTCGTCGAGTCTCCGGGTGGTCGCCTTGGTTGTTATCGAGGACATGAGGTACTTGGAGAATGCGTCCACCATGACCATCCAGTTGTGACTTCTGAAGTTGATGGCGTGGTCAATACGGACGCGGCTCCAAGGTTCGTCGGGGGTGATCCATGGGCGAGATGGCTGCTTAGGGGGCAGCTTCTGGTGCTCGTGGCAAGCTGTGCAGTGTCGAGCGACGTTTTATGGTGCAGGTAGTTGCTGAGTCTGCACCAGTCTCCTCCCTATCAAAAGATGGATCCGCCCCTAGTGGCAATCTACGAAGGGCGTCTGCATTGCCGTGCGCTGATATCTTGCGATACTCTATGGTGACGTCGTATTGGCTCAGAGTCAGAGCCCATCTGGCAAGTCGATGTGCTGCCGGAGCTGGAATTGGCTTCGTTGGTCTAAATAGGGCAATCAGCGGCTTGTGATCTGTCACCAGGATGAAACGTCTTCCTGTGACAGTGACTTTGAGAGAAATATGACGACTGGACGGTGTCTGACTGGTAGCAACTTTGTTACGTCGCCAAAGTTACGTTTTACGGTTCACGCTTTCTCGGTGTTCTGTTCTTAGAAGAACAGCGAACAGCACGAGACGTTGATCGGCCTTTTGACACGTTTCCCTTTTCTCGCTGGTTTGTTCTAAGAAGGACACGAAACCAAACAAGACGTTGATCGGCCAAGGTTTCAAATTATGCACGCTCTCCTCCTGAAGTATGGAAG
>NW_004798012.1:347612-353871 GCF_000002075.1 Aplysia californica | reverse complement strand
CCCCTCCCAACCCCCAATCTCCTTTTTTCTGTTTCAACGACCATGCAGTCGTCCTAAAAGCTTTGTCATGGTTCACAAAATAATGCATGTCTTTTGGGATCAAGACAAAAACCACGGAGGTCTCGTGTACCCGCTGCACACTTTAAGATCCCTAGAGGTGTTTGAAAATTGAAGAAAAGTTATTCGTTTAGCTGCTAACCGAGCCAAAACTCTTTTAATGAAGAATGATTATAATATACTAATCTTAAAAACACAACATTTTCAATCACGGATTAATGATACTCCGCGAAGTCTTTTGATGCTTTTTATGTTTGTTTTAGTAGTTTTACGGCGCTCGCAACTGCATAAGGTCATATGAGCGCCTAGGGGTGGATGTCAACAGAGAAGTCCTTACAGGGAATCAGACTTACTTTGTTCACCTCTCTAGTTTAAGCAGCACAAAGTCTGCTTCGACTATCAAGGCACCCCAGAAATAGCGGGTCACAAGAGTGTGACAAACATACAAAAGAAGTAGAGGAAAATGACGATAGTAGGGATTAGGAAAGAAAAAGCAGCAGTTCCCTGTTGTAGATCAGGCACAGTTATGAGCATGACATTGTTAGATCAGCCCATTTACAATTCTACTGTGCATGAACGAGAAATGTCCCCCCTTTTAAACTGATTTCTTTTTCACGAGATTTTGTTATCACTGAAGTGAACTCGTTACCCGTTTTGTGATTGTTTCCTTTAAATGAGCCAGATAATCCCCAAGCAGTGCATTATGGCCTTTTACGTCCTGAGACCATGTGGGTGGGTAAAATTCAGAAAAATCGGCCAAGTTGACCAGGCAATTTGTTGTTATAATAAAAAACGCAATAATTTTTATCCATAGGTCATTAAGCCACAGCTGCCCACGGTTAGAAAAATCCTGCTCACTCAGTTCTCAATATTTCGATTTGAAAGTTTGTAAAATAAAGTGAAATGACCTGGACGTTACGTAAACTATTTTTCTAAAAGTGTCGTTTGTTTACCGCAAAAGATAGCTTATTTGGGTTTTGTATTTATCTCGAGCTCCAGTGGAAACAACAAATCATGTATTTACAGCACGCTGACATGCTGGTCATTTTTCACCACTTTTTCCGACACAGACAAGTCTGGTGCTATTGGCGTCGGTGGCCTAGTGGTTAGGCTCTGGGACTCGCAACCGTAAGGTCGTGAGTTCGAATCCCGTCAAGGGCTCGACGTTGTGTCCTTGGGAAAGGCACTTTACACGAATTTTCCTCACTTCACCCAGGTGGGAATGGGTACCCAGCTATAGACAGCGAAAGAACTTGTCAGTTTGTTAGTGTTTGAGCGCCTAATCAGCTGCTTGCACTGTATGCTTCCCGGGAAGCTGAGAATTTTTCGGAGTGTTCTATGGTCTGCTGGGGTAATAATATAATGTAAAGCGCATAGAGCCTGCTGTTGAACGGGGATATGCGCTATACACATGCTATCTATTATTATTATTATTATTATTATTATTATTATTATTATTATTATTATTATTATTATTATTATTATTATTATTATTGACGAACTGAAAACAGCTCACTCACAAATCTCTTGAAAACGCACTGTCATAATAATCCAAAGGCATGTACTCTGTCGAAACATACAAGTGGGGTCTGGGTGAGACATAGATGTACACTATAGTACTAGATACAGTACGCCCCTCTCTCGCCTTGCTGCGCGATGGCCACATTTGAAAGTGGTGTCCGCCATGTTTTTTGTGGCAAGTTGTGTGAAGGAGTTCATGCTAAAGCAATGGGCTAGGCACGTTTTCTCCCTCTCATACGCGACAGGCGAAGCTTGGTTCTTGCTGATTTTTTTTTTTTTTTACATGGGCGCCGTGGCGTACTATATCTAAATTACTAAATTGCAATAATACGGCGTTCTTTCTATAACTAGATCTACAAATAAATGTATTATTAAATAGATAGAGATAGAGATATGGGCTTTAAAAAAAGAAGAAAAAAAAACCAACCTTTATTTCTTCATCAGCACTTTATCTACGAGGTGGTTTATTTCTTATTGACCGAATCAAAGCGTATAGGGCCTATAGAACTTTTAAAAAGAAGTATGAAAAGATGTGTGTGTCATGGGAACCTCCCATAACCACCCCACCCTCTCTCTCCTCCCGAATCTCAATACCAACACCCCCCCCTCCCCCCGGCCCCCATCAGATATATGAGTTTGGCATTAAATTAAATCAGGATGAGCCATAGGAGAAAAAATTCCAGAGTTTTTCAGCCTTTAGGTGTAGGAATGCAATGAAGCTCTTGATAAAGCAAATTCAGTCAAACAAATGATGAATACATGTACTGGTATTTTTAAAATCGAGTTAAACTTTCCCTTGTGACATTTGAACAGGAAACTTTATTTTTCATTCATAAGTTCACTTTTTTTTAAAGTATACTAAATTATAAGTAGTGTTTTCATATGTTGGTATTAAACTTTGGTTTATATTGATTTTAAGAACTAAAGTAGACCATATACAGCACTTAAACTAAAGCTCCTTCTATTGCTGTTTTAAGTGAGTCTAACTTTGGACATTAGTAAAACAACTGTGGCAACTCTGGACTCACTAAAGATAAAAAAGTGAACTTAAATGTTGTTTTGTAGCCTGGTCAATTGTTTTTCTACTCAGTGTAGTGATAACTGAAACAAAAACCTTTACTAAGGTGTTTTTGGACAACATTCAATAAAACAAAACAATAAAAAGTACACTGTTTCAGTTTGATAAAGAAATTGCCTGCCCATTGTGAAAAAGATCTAGCTGCTAGTCAACCTTAACTTCACATGGCCCAGAACCTTACTGGTGGCTCTTTATGTTTTAAAAAAGAAACCCGGAGTGACTATTTGTGTCTATAAGACATATTATGCACTAAAAATAGATGATGTAATAAAAGAAAACAGACGTCACTGAACCGCCTGACAGAACCAGTAAGACGTTAATCAAAAAAAGGGACAAGAGGTTTCACATGCTTGAACCTTTAAGAGAATCGCTTTGAATCAAAATATAACCTTAGAATCAAATAAAACACGTAAGACTAAGAGCTGAGACACGCCCACTCACATGTAAACAAACTTTTTAGCCACTTTAAAAATGGCCGCCAACAAACTCAAATGTGTCCGTGTCACATAACCTCGTACGGACTCTTGTTTAAAAGGGGGTAACTCTATGGGGTGAGACGACAAGTGAATTTCACCGACGGAAATCATACGGAGAGCGGAGAGTGTTGAGAGTTGAGCGCTGCGTCTTATGTTGCCTAACATTTTTAACGGATCAATTCATACATGACTCAGGGCAGACGAGACTTTTTTTTTGCCGTGAAAATGTCCTTGAAATGTACAAAGCCCATTAAGTGTCAATATTTCACCGCACAGACTGTTGTGCAACATATACACGCTTTTGTGCGGAAGCCAATCGCGGATATATATGCTGCTTCATTGCAAATCCAAAGAAACGAGTTCTTCATGCTTTTAAGAAACTTTTATCGTGGCGAACAATAAATCGCCTTCTTCAAAGCAGTGCAAAGTCTGCAAATGAACCCCAAAGACCCGTTGTTGATAGGCCACGGAAAGTTGATGATTTTGACCAAGATGTGATAAAACGTCTTATATATAGTCAGAATGTTTGAAAAACAAGAACTAGTGACCCTCCGAAAGTTGAAGAAATATGTTGAAGAAGAAATGCAAATTTTTTTGAGCAAGACAACGTTATGGAAAATTGTGAAAAGTGCAGGGTTCAAATTTAGAAAAAGACTAGGACACAGTAAAGGCATCCTATGCGAACGATCGGGCCTCGTTGCCTCGAGGAGCAGATATCTACGACAAGTCAGAGAAAAGAGAAAGGAGGGTTTCGACATAGCTTACATCGATGAAACCTGGCTTAACGCTCACCATACTTAAGAGCAAGAGTGGCAGTCGATAGACGCTACTATGGGTCGGCACGTCCCTTCCAGGAAGGGTCAGCCATTAATCATCGCTCATGCTGGAAGCAGCAACGTTGGTTTTGTTTCCGATGCCGCTCTTGTTTTCCAATCGAAGTCAACAGACAACAGAGACTATCACTCTGAAATGAACGCCGACATATTCGAAGATTGGATGAAACATCAGCTACTGCCAGCTCTCGATAGGCCTGCGTGTATTGTGATGAACAATGCAACGTATCATAATCACGTTGCGCAGGAAAATAAAACACCAACGTCTGCATGGGGAAAAGACAACAACAAAAAGAATGGCTTTGTATAAACAGCATCGAGCTAACAGAGCACGCTTTAAAACCGAAACTTTTACAAATAGTCAAAAGTCTAAATCGACCAAAGATATATGCTATTGATAAAGTCATAGCTGTTCATGGACACACGAGCCTGAGACTTCCATCGTACCATTCCCATTTAAACCCTATCGAGTTGTTTTGGGCTAGGATTAAACACTATGTCGCTGACAAAAATATGACTTTCAAATTAGCGGGCATCAAGACTTTGACGACGGACACTACTGGAAGAAATGTGGTGAACACGTCTTGGCAGAAGAGAACAATTATTGGAAAACTGACGGGCTTGGATTTATTCAACAAAAGGTGGTTATCAACCCCTTTGGGTTCGAATCTGAGGACGATCAATGACTCCTCTCCTTTTCTGGTGAGTTTTTTTAAAATATCTTTTTACAGCTTAAAAGTGTTAGCTGTCCACTGTAACCAAAATGTTATTTTTATGTCCTTGGAAAGTTATTTACGTTTTGTTTGTCTCGTCAGCCTGGACACGTTCACATATAGCCAGGTGACTTTCTGGTCATTCATATAATATTTTCTACGAGTTCCGCCCCTGCTTTGTAAAAGTTGGTGTGTTGCAACGAAAATCAGTCATTTTCTCCGTGTCATCGTATTTAGCTTCTATCGTAAAACTTCTTTTATAAATCTGACACAGTTTCGGCGAACATCAAAGGAAACCTGTCGGAACCTAACTTGTAAAGGTTTCTCAGCCACAAAATTTAGAACGCCCAGTAATATCTAACACTATATACGGAAAATTTCAAAGAAATCAAACAGAGGACTTCGCGATAATTCGTTCTTAAGTGTGGGCAGCTGAGGTGGAACGACCTATAAATCTTTTGCTCTGCGTTACCCAAACAATTTTACCTTTAGCACTGCTGACCGCAACAAAGCACCCAGACTTTAGGAATCATGGATGTAACTTAAGAGAAGCTATCAGAAACCTCAACTGCGATGGTAACATACTTTCAAGGTTGGTAGAACCAACTGGCGATGCTGCCGAGACACGATGAAGTAGCCAACGCAAGTGTAACTGCCAACCAATAAAACTGGCATAGCCTACATTCTGTCTCATTTGTGGAACCGGTGCTAAACAGCAGCAGAGGTCCATGGAAGAGGAAGCGTTGTGTATCCCAGTACCATCTCCAATCGACTGCCAGAACTGACGTGGATCTTGCTAGCCGCATAGTCATATTATTAGATCTATTCGCATTGGAGCTGACAAATGTTCTCCGGCTTCGCCGCTTTTTGTAGGGGAGGCAGCCTTTTCGTACTACCTACCTGACTACCTGGCATCAACAGAACAATGCAAAGGGCCCAATAGCCTAATTGCTACTGCTCGTGCCACTATACATTTTTCACGAATAGGGAATCAACTTTATGGACTGGTCAGCCTTTTTGACTCACTGTGTCAACTTTGAGACGAACTTTGTCCACCATTTGCACACGAGGAAAAGATGCTGGAAACATTCAAAGACAGGAGTGTGTTCTTCACAAAGAATGGATTGCAATTCCTTAGTCTGAGATTCAAAACATCGTTTGGTCCATGAGACGACGTATTTAAGTTTGCCTGGATGCCAAGGGTAGACATTATACCCGCTATTATTGGAGTCTCTACTTAGAACCCATTTTTTAAATACTTTCTCGTTTGACCCTCACTACATTTGAGACCCACTGCAAACACAACCATTGATTCAAATAATTAATTTTATTTTCAATACGTCCATATCATATGGTTCCACACGAGAAAGCAATTTTGGAAAATATTGTGCACGTTCAAGTCTTACGTTTTTAAAATCATTTAAAATGTGATCACTGTTTACGATGACATTGGCAGGTGTTGGGAGTAGGTTTTTGTACAGGACGAAAATGTAAGTTAAAAGTTTGAAGATTGATAATGTTTCTGATAGAAATTAAGTTCGATAGAAACCCTTGTGAAAACAAAAATCTCGTTAAGGGGGG
>NW_004798012.1:336069-347512 GCF_000002075.1 Aplysia californica | reverse complement strand
TAGTGATTGTCCAGCTTTGCTCGAACTTTTTTAATGTCTCAGTCAAAAGTTTATACAGTTTTGGGTGAGCCAGAAATGTGGTCAATAGCTGTGTCCGATACACTGCCCGTCGCAAGAAAATGTTTGTTGTTCAAATTCTCAGCCAAAAACAATCAACTCCATATTATGACTTCACACTCGCAGAGCTTCGAGCAGAGAAGCCAAAGAGAGACAACTCAGAATTTAAATAAAGATTGTGCTTAGAAATGTTGAATTGGTTGTTCCCCTTTTTAAAATTATTAAAAGTCAAACAAGCAAAGAATAGATTTCTTTTAAAAAAGGAGAAGAAAGGGAAAGATTAAAAGGGAAAACCCCATCATCTCAACCACTCCCCCTAAAAAAGTGTCTTGAAAAACACATTTCACAATTCACATCAAAGAAATATTTTACAAGGAAATAAATTGTTTGACATGATTTTATTGACAATGCTGAGGGTTACAAATTTGGAAAAGGGGGAGGTAGAATGAAGGGATGAATGACAAATTAATGTTACTAACTTGGTTTCAAAAGAAAAGGATGAAAGGGACAATGTATGAATCAATATTTCATATGATAATGATATAGACAGTTGAAAGCAAAAACGATCGAACTTACTTTTTAAATAACACAAACAAAAACAAACAAAAATGGAAAGTTAAAGCCATTGATCGAAACATTAAACGTTGAAGCAACGTGCAATCTATTCCGACATTTCATCTAAAATCTGAAGTGTGTGAACACTTTGCCTAATATAATAATGAGTCACCAACACTGAATTACACATTTAATTCCCTGTAGAAAATAAAAACAACTCTGTGTTGTGACCAGCTTTTTGAAAACCAGGCGTCTGTGGTGTAGTGGTTAGGAGCCTTGCTGTGGCCCACAGGAGACCCGAGTTCCATTCCTACATGGGGAGAAACTTTTTATCGAGTATCTTGGTCTTTCTGCTGGGATGTTGTATCCCTCTCAGAACAACAGCAAGAACAACAACAAAAACAACAACAACAACAACAACAACAACAACAACAGTATGAATAACAATGTACAAAAACGTTTGGTTGTTTTTTTAAATTCTGGAAGCGAGTGTGTTTTTCTACCTTGTAGTTTGGCTTCATGATCGCGATCTCTCTAAAAGCTGTTTTATGTCCATAAAGAACACATTTCCATGTGAAATTCACTGAAAACCCTTGACTAATAGCACAAAATACATGTATGTATTATTTTCAGTTTTCAAGGAATCTCAAGCTATAGAAGTTACCAAACTTTTCTCGCAAATACTACCTCAGAAAACAGTCTACTCCCATCTCCTTCAATCGAAAATACCTTCGACTTCTGTTCAAGATGGATGGGCATTATTTTACTGAAAGAAAGACAAATAAACAGGCTTTAAGGTTATACTAGTAACTCTATAAGCCCCCAAAAATTGACGAGCGTCTGATTCCAGCACGTCGTGATACATTTTTCCCCAGCAGATTCATGTTTGATTTGGCATGTACACAGAACAAAGAAAGTACTGAAGAATTAGCAAGAGGAAGTTTTGGTAAAAAATTCATTGGGTTTCATTTTATGGCACTCTCAGCTCGTGTTAACGCACACACTCTCACTAAAACACACACACACACACACACACACACACACACACACACACACACACACACACACACACACACACACACACACACATTCACACACAAACACGTATACATGGCCCAAACACAAACTTCAGTCCACACCTCTACGCCTCAAACCACATCATCAACACTTCTGAGAGGATCCCTACTCCCCTCTCCCTCTATCTCTATCCCTATCTCATCTGTCGCTCCCCTTCTCCTCTCTCTCTATCTCATCTATTGTTCCCCCTTCTCCTCTATCTCTATCTCATCTATCGCTCCCCCTTCTCCTATATCTCTATCTCTATCTCATCTATCACTACCCCCTCCTTCTATTTCTATCTCTATCTCATCTATCTCTCCCCTCGCTCCCTCCCCAGTTCCAGTCTGGGTCTCGAACCCCGACCCATCACGCTTATGCGCCGTCCCATCCTGAGAGTTCTTTTTCAGTATCAGCCTGACCGCGACAAGCCTGTCTGCTACCCGAGAGAGCAGCCCTCTTCGCGCCCGTTTGTGCTCCAACTTGGCTTCGCGGAGCAGGTCCGAGTCGGGCACGTTGATGACGTCACCAGTGGGGATCCGGACGCCAAGTTGGCGCGCTTTTTTCACCGTCTGGAAGTATCCCCTGCGCTCCACGCGAAGGTCAGGGTTGTTGATGAGTGTGTAGGTCACGTGCCAGTGGAAGACTGCAGCGTGCTGTTTCCTCGACTTTTCTGGTGAATAAAACAAAGCAAAAAATCAAATAAACCAACTACTACGAATAAGCTTACAAAAACTTACTCTCACAACCAGCTATGTAAAGCAAACAAAGAAGAACAGTGGAAAAACCACGACCAACCTAAGAAAATAGGAAGAACCAGACACCAAGAAGGCAATCGAGGATGACATTACCTAAGAGTACAATAAGCTGTCACCTGAGATCAAAGACGTAGAAGACGAATGGCAAACATTTTAAAAATCCCTGTTAGAAATACAAAAAAACAAACAACCAACAACAGTTGAAGCACCAAACGAATAGGCGGAAGTGCATACTGGTGGAATGACGAAACCAAAGAAGCAATTAAAAAGAAAAAGAAGTTATTCAAGAAATAGCAGAAGTCAAAGACGAAGAGGACTACTTAGAATACAGGAAAGCGGGAAGAAAGACCAAAAGAATGATTAAAACTGCTAAAGTAAATGCATGGAAAACATATGACGAGAAACTGACCAAAATATGCAAGGAAAACCGTAGAGAGTTTTATAAAAGTGTGAACAGCATGCGGGTAAGGAATTACCCATACAACCCGACATGCATTATAAACGATAAAGAGAGTAAAGCCATTCTCAGCAAGCATGCCATTAAGAAAAGATGGGCCAATTACCTCCAAGAACTACTCAACCCATATGCTTTCCACAGATAACAAGAAGAGTTCCAACAATCATATTGAGAGCATACAAAACCACCCATGCCTCTCAGGGAAATCGAAAAGGCACTCAAAACCTGCCCCAAAAACAAAGCCCCAGGACCAGATGACATCACGACGGAAGCCATAAGAGCTTGTGGAAACTCCAGTGTACTGTGGCTGAGGTGAATTTTCAACAGAGCCTGGGAGTAAAAGAAATGCCCAGAAGACTGGCAGAAAGCCATAGTGGTACCATTATGGAAAAAAGACAACAAACAAGACTGCACAACATACAAAAGCATCTCTTTATTAAGCCACGCATGGAAAATATACGAAAAGATACTAGAACAGCGGATACGACATATGGTAGAGAGAAATTCGAGCAAAGCTCAGTTTGGATTCCGAAAGGGAAGAGGATGCACGGATGCTGTATTCGCATTAAGACAGGTATGCCAGAAAGAAATCGAACACAACAAAGAATCCAATGTCGTCTGTATAGACCAGGAGAAAGCTTTTGACATAGTAAACCATGCAAAATTCTGGAAGACAATCGAACAGTATGGCGTCAAAGGACAAATGTTAGATAATGTCAGAGCTCTATATACAAACAGCAGAAGCTCAGTAAAAAACGAAGGAAGGCAATACAAACTGGTCAAAGTAAGATCTGGAGTACGACAGGGATGTGTTCTATATTTCCTCCTGTTTATAATATATGAACACAATAACGCAAGTCGCAAACCAAAGTCCAGAAAGCCTCAATGAACTTCTATTCGCAGACGACCAGTGTGTCTTATTCATCCAAACCAACACAGCTTCCAAAATCACTGAAGAAAATAACACATCAAAAACAGAAGTTATGAAAGTGAGCCGAAACCGTAGTCCCTTGAACATCCATGCCAATAGTAAACAACTGAAACAGGTGAATGAGTTTATATATTTTGGCAGTACTCTTTCTGAAAACGGGTCCATAGACCGAGAAAAGAAATGCGAACTCAAAAAGCCAACGATGTTACCTACCAGCTCACATCCCTTCTATCTCATCCAAACATCTCCATGGACCCATAGATACAAAAAGGGGGCTCTCCTGGCCTAGAGGTTAAGGTGTTGGCCTCTCAATCAAAGGTCCCGGGTTCGAATCCGGGTAGCGACCGAAAAAATTTTCATCTTTAAAATTGTCTCCTTTCCCCTCCTTTCCAGCTCTCTAGCAATGTTCTGTTGTCTGCTTTCAATTCCACTTTCTGCCCCCACCCCCTCACCTCCTTTGCTCCCTCCTCTGGGCTCCTGACTCTTTCTGCAGCCTTTCTCCTGCTACTCCTTGGCTCCTCCTTACTGCTGTCTGTCTGCCACACCCCTGATCTTCTGGTAGGAAAGATCTACACCTAGCCTTCTCGGACAAGGGTGAAAAATCTCGGAGGGCCCGTGTGCAAGTTGCGCACGTTAAAGATCCCTTGGTGGTCTAAAATCGATAAGAGTAGGCTTCGGCCGCCACCCGGGCAAAATTCAAAATTTCCTACCAACTGAAAATATTATGTGTGTCCCGCGCGCTCATATGACCTATGCAGTTGCGAGCGCCGTAAAACACTTTACAAAAACAAACAAAAACAAACAAGATACAAAGAGAAAGCCTATCACCACAATATTCATACCAGCAATATGATACCAGTGCCAGACCTGGACATTAAGTAAACCCATGAAAACAAAATCACTTCATGCGAAAGGAAATGTCTCCGCAAAACCCTTAACATAACAAGACGAGACAAGAAGAGAAATGAAGAAGTAAGACCAACTATCGGCATTGAGTCTTGCCTGCATTACATAGAAAGACAGAGATTACAATATTGTTTGGCCACCTGTTACGTATGGTTGGTTAGACTAAAGTTGCATCTAACGGTAAAAAAGAAAGAAAGAGAAAAGAGAACCTGGCTCTATCACATTTTAAAATATCTCGTGCACGCTGGTAATCGAGTTCACAGGAACTGAATCAGGGACAGCTAGATTCTTCCTACATGAAGGGACAAAAGCTTCTCTTCTGGCACAATTCGACGGAATTCGAGTCACGTTCTTAAAAAACAAATTCCTCAGTTAGATGAATTCGATTGTCAGTGCGCGCTGACTGTTAGAATTGTTTCATCAGCCATACAGGCTCACTTTTCATGGAATTACCCATCTGCATAATAAATATTAAATTATGATTATGATGATTAATTCTATCATTATTATTTTAATTACCTTCAATTATTGTTATTAGCATAATTGTTTTATTATTATTATTATTATTATTATTATTATTATTATTATTATTATTATTGTTGTTGTTATTGTTGTTGTTGTTATCACCATCGTCGTCATCAATCATTACTATTATTACTATTATTATTATTATTATTATTATTATTATTATTATTATTATTATTATTATTATTATTATTATTATCTTAAGGAAGAAGCTGGGTACCAGAAACAAAAACGTCTCAAACCTCTGTCTCTGAGCTCTGGGAGGGACCTATGACCTCTGGCCTTGCTGACCTCCCCTGACCTCCTCTCGAGGTTTTTCCTTTCCCGAGACAACAAGATGAGCAGCCGGATAAAGGAGACCATGACCGGGTGAGTCTGGGAACATTCCACCTGCATGAAGCCGATGTAAGCTTTGTAGCCTGCAGCCGGGGAGGAGAGGAAAGAAGCCATTAACAATTTTCACACTTACATTATAATGGGGGTTAACCGTTGAACAAGGCAAGTCGAGGATAGTCATGTCAAGTCAAATTAAGTCAAGTCACATCAAGGTAAGAAAAATCAAATATAAGTCAAATCAAGTACGGCCAAGTCAAGTAGAGTCAAGTAGGCCTACATTGTATAAGTCAAGTCAAGTACAGCCAAGTCAAGAAGAGTCAGGTATAAGTGAAGCCAAGTCAAGAAAAGTCAAGTATAAGTCAAGTACAGCCAAGCTCAGTACAGCCAAGTCAAGTAGAGTCAAGGCAAAGTTAAGTCAAGTACAGCCCAGTCAAGACGAGTAAAGTCAAGTACAGCCAAGTATAAGACAAGACAAGTACAGCCAAGTCAAGTATAAGTCAAGTTAAGACAGAAGTTCCTAAACAAAACATAAGCCTTCTCACCGCGGTCCCAGTGAACGAAGGCCAAGGGCAGCGTGCTGTGGTCAAGGCGAGGAACTGTGAGGACGCCGATGACCATTCCTTTGAGGAGTCGGAGGACCGTGGAGAACAGGCCCAGGAAGATGTTGAAGAAGAACACGAAGTAGCTGAAGAGAAATAGAGCTCTCCTGGGGACAGAGAGATAGTTGTTGTTGTTGGTGGGGGTGGTGGTGGTGGTGGTGGTGGTGGTGGTGGTAATAGTATTAGTGTTGCTGTGGTGGTATTGTTGTTGCTAATGTCAGTTTTACGGAAAAGAAAGTGAGACTCTGCTAAACCTCTTTTACGGACATTGCATTGGCTTCCAGTTGAGAAATCAATCGTGTACAAGTTGGTCACCCTATGTCACAAATGTTTGAATGATAATGCACCATCATATTTATCAAATCTGTTAAGACTGTACATTCCAACTCGCAGTCTAAGGTCATCAGCTGACAAAAAGAAAATTATTTTACCGTCTATGAAACTTAAAACAATGGGTGAAAGGGTATTTGAATACCAAGGCCCCAAGATCTGGAATGCTTTACCAAGTACTTTGAGAGAGATCAAATCTTTTGATTCATTCAAATGTCAGCTGAAGTCGTTTCTGTTTTTAAATTAATAAGATGAATATTTGGAGTAATTTTGTTTAAGTCAAAACACGTTTTATGTTATTGTTGTATTTTTCATTGTATTGTAAATAGCTTAGAGTCTGTGTACTTAAATCGGGGTTGAGCGCTATATAAATGTCATGTATTATTATTATTAATGAAGTAGCTGGAGAGGAACAGAGCTCTCCTAGGACAGAGAGATAGTTATTGTTGTTGTTGGTGGTGTTGCTGTGGTGGTATTGTTGTTTCTAATGAAGTAGGTGAAGAGGAACAGAGCTCCCCTGGGGGACAGAAAGACAATGTGCTACCTTAGAATGATAAAGTTCTATCTGACAATTTGGCTGTCGTTTTGAGTCACTAAGATTTTACTAAGAAAAAGATGTCACAAACCAAATTAGTGTTCTGTCAGCTCAGTCAAAATCGTAAGACAATTCGGAGTCGTTATCAAAATATTCAAAGAATTGCATTTGAAAAACCGTGACATGTTGTGAAAAGCATTTCTCTACAATCTGCACGAGGCAGATAGAACTTTGTAATTCTAGGGTAGAGACTGCTGTCAGAATCAGGCGCCTGTCAACTTCGTGCGGAGTCATTGTTATCATCTCAAAGCTTGTTCACTTGTCTTGCTTTTGATTTTAAAACTACCTATATAACTTGAATAAAATTCGAGATATTTGCCATAGAATGAAATTTGGGTTGCTTGCTATCAGAGGTAAAATTAGCGAGAAAATGGTCGCCAAAGTTTGGTGACTTCCAAAGTTGGAGTTCCAGTACACTGCATATTAGTATTACGTACATTTTTTATACCTTTGATCAACGGCGTCTCACAATGGGTTAATCACGATCACGATCACGACACAATCACGACACAATAACGACACGATCACGAATGTCCTAACCCTTCCCGCGGTTGGGAGGGAGAGAGGGCGGGGGCGCTGCGCCGATGGACGTTTATAAATATAAGACCATAATATGCACTACCACCTTACCTATTACAATGATAATAATATGTTAAGTCTATAGGAATGTAGCTGACACGGCATATTCCTTATCAGTAACAGCTCAAAGGCAACGTTTCGGCACATTTCAATTAATTAGACAATGATTTTTAAAAAAACCCACGAGCTTGCATATTTTATAGTATTCATATTGTTGCATGCTTCCTCGAGTTTCAGCTGAAGAAAACCAAACGGAAAAGTCTGTCTGAATAATGAAGTTACGCTCAAACAGAGAGCAAGGGATGTAAAACCCAAGTAGCCCCCTTATCTTTTGTCAAAGACTAAGTAGTCTCCCCTTACCTTTTGTCAAAGACTAAGTAGTCTCCCCTTACCTTTTGTCAAAGACCAAGTAGTCTCCCCTTACCTATTATCAAAGGCCAAGAAGTCTCCCCTGTCTTGCAGAAAGAAAAATTTCGACAGGAAAAACTGCAGAACGTAGATGATCAGTGTCCATAGTGGGATGGGCCTGTGAGGAAAGACAGAGAAATCTTAGTCATCATTGTTTCGACGTGTTTGTTTGTCTGTCTGCCTGTCTGTCTGCCTGTCTGTCTGTCTGTCTGTCTGTCTGTCTGTCTGTCTGTCTGTCTGTCTGTCTGTCTGTCTGCCTGCCTCGTCTATCTGTATGTCTGTCAATCTATTTCTCTCCCCCATCATCATCATCAACGTCATCATCATCTTCATCATCTAAAACAACAACAACAACAAAAACAACAAAAACAACAACAACAACAACAACAACAACAACAACAACAACAACAACAACAACAACAACAACCGAAGCTTAACAAACAAGATGGTATGACTTTTTCAAATATCCAGGAATTAAAACAGTCAGGAACACGACACATTGGGACGTTTAAGAGGAGCATAGAAGACCCGTTGACGCGATCATTACTCACTCACCGATCGCAAAAAGACCCTCCCGATATCCTACACGCAGACGAAGGAAATATTATACAGGGCAATTTTTCATAAAACGAGAGGCTAAAATTAAGTCCCGCAGCGACCAGTCACTACTGGCAAAAATCAGGACCGGTCACTTCTCTGGGCCGCGAGCCTACAAAAATAGAATAGACAAAACATCGGACCCAATCTGTCCATTGTGCAGCGAGGAGCCCAACAATTTGGAGCACTATCTGCTGAGATGCCCCGCCACGGAGGTCCGGCGGTGGCATCTCTTTGGGGAGGATTCAGGGAGGTTGGACTGCCTCACCCGCTACCCAAAAGAGGCAGTGGCCCTGGCGAAGAGCACGCTCTTCGGGGCTCCAAACATTTCGAACAGATAGGCTACCTCACACACACGCACACACACACATACACACACATACACACACACGTACACACACATACACACATATACACACATACACACAGACATACACACACACATACACACACACACACACACACACACACACACTCACAACAAAAATAACAGCCTGGAAGCACCATCAACAACAACACACTGACCACAGCTGCAGGAAGAGGTCCACGATCCAGTCACTATAACCGCCAATGGCCAGCGAGATCAGCCCAAAGACCGCCACAAAGAACAAGGACTGGACAAAGAAGCCCCAGGCAATGGACGCCACCTGGAAGCCTGAGTACTTCAGGCAGCTCACCTACAAACGAAAGACAGAGACACACTTGCTCGGGTGTTGGCTTTCTGATATTATAGATCGCGACCTCGGTGCTTTCTTGTCCTATCTCCATTTTCAATAACAGTGAAAACAGTTAGAGTGAGCTTAAGAAGAAGTCACATTTTAAATGTTTTTAAAAAAATGGAGACAGGGCAAGAAAGCACTGAGGTCGCGAGATGTCTTCGTCAAGTGTTGGATCTGTAACAGACAAGGGATATCATAGTTCATCTCTCAGTTCTCTGACCAAATGCACTCAAAGCAAATCCTCTTATTATTATAACTATTACAAAGATAAGTCAACAATTAATAAACTCTAAATGGAAATGTAAATAAATAAATCTACTAATAAATAAATAAATGGAAGTAAAATAAATAAGGTACATCATTGATAGATAGATGGGTATATAAATAGAAATAGAGAGAGGGGGGGGGGAGAGAAAGAGATAGAAAGAGAGAGAAATAGAGAGAGGGGTGAGGGAGAGAAAGAGATAGAAAGAGAGAGAGAGAGAGAGAGAGAGAGAGAGAGAGAGAGAGGGAGAGAGTAGGAGGGAGAGGGGGACATAGAAGAAAGGATGGAGGTATAGTTTGAGAGAGAGAGAGAGAGAGAGAGAGAGAGAGAGAGAGAGAGAGAGAGAGAGAGAGAGAGATACTTACCAGAAGAGCCGTATTACTCATGCCTTGTGTGAATGCTTTCATCTCTCCCCGGTACAACCTGTACATGGTAGTCCTGGGGTACATGAAACAAAAGGGTCAAAGGTCAAAAGATTACAGTTGGTGCAACATTTACATAGTACTTCAGGTGAAAGTTTAACTTCTTAAGATCGAAAATCTAGCCTTGTCTGATAACGTCAAAAACAATATCAGAGGTCCATGTGCATGTTGGGCACATTCAAGATCCCTTTTTGGTCCTAAAAATCTACAACAAGTAAAGATCTAAACTTGTATATCTACGAAAACATAAAATACTCCAGTCAGTATAAACTGAGTACATTCGGAATAACAACGCAGCTGCCTTAAAATTGAAAACAGGGAATTCCACAAAGTACTAAAAACGGTCATGTATGCCCCCCCCCCCCAAAAAAAAAAGGCCTCAACAACCAAAGACATCAACAGGCAAAAACAAACAACCAAACAAAACGATGGCACACGAAAACAAACCCCCAGTAATACACGGGTTGGAAAACTAGCCAGCCGATAACAAAAATCAGTGTAGACAGATTTTTGCCAACCCTTTAGATCTAGCAAGAGAATGCAAAGAAGAAGATGAGGGTCAACTACATAATAACATCATATCTGAAAAATGTCCCTCAACTGCATGAAAGCTGCCCTGAACGCAACGTTCCTTGTGGTTTAAGGGAGAAATAGAAGGAAGAACTATTGTTGTGATTTTTAGCCCCACAAAGAGACGCCAAGAAAAGATATATTATTATATCCCATCATTCTTTGTATTCCTCAGGATCTCGCAACATCAGATGCCAGAATAGTGCTCAGAATAGTGTACTGCGGAGTGGGTAAAAATCTGTCTACACGTATTAGCTGGCGAAGAAGAAGAAGAAGATGAAAAAGAATAAGATGGAAGAGAAAGGGAGGAGAAGGAGGAGAAAGAAGAGGAAAGGAGAGACAAGAAGATGAGGGGGTGGAGATAATCCTGGAATATAATAAGTTGAATACACGACTGGTTTGCGCTGGTGCTCCAGGACATTTGTATGCTCTCACCTGTAGCCCGTGAACATCCTCAGAATCCCGTATGCTCCAAGGACAAAAGATAGACACTCGGAACCAATTATTGCACCTGTAAACAGTTCATCGTCATCATCATCATCATCATCATCATCATCATCATCATCATCATCATCATCATCATCATCATCAACACCACCATCATCATCATAAAGCAGTACAGCTATATCTCGGCTCTCATCAAAGAGAGAAAAGTGTATCAGATTTTAATGATAGATGAGCCGTTTGTTTCAAAGATTCACGAGAGATGTACGAGAGATGTCGATGAATATGGTCAATACCAAACTGACAAAATTATTTAAGGCTGTGGATCCAACAA
>NW_004798012.1:331675-335149 GCF_000002075.1 Aplysia californica | reverse complement strand
AATAAATCTTTGCAGTATGGTCTCTGTTTGCACTACAGATGGTTTTCATAAGAGATGTTGAATCATAATAAACAGCCATAAATGTTAATGGTATTAATTGTCATAAAGTGACGATGCATATTGGCAATAACAGATTTAAGCACCTGTAGGTGATTGTACTTGAAGTGCTGGAACTTAAAACGTTTTGTGTAGAGTTGTGAGGTAGGGTGGACCTTATGTTTCTGTGTCCTGCCTTCGGAACGTCAGCCCATTCATCACTGAGGTGCAGCTTGAACTGGATGTTCATGTTTGGGGTGTACTTCAAACACCTGATGTCGGTGACAACAGGATCACCCGTGTTTCTACCTAGTCTTATAGACTTGTCGTAGCTTCCACACTTAGAATATTCCTTGAAGAAAGTGTGATCCAACTATTTGTTTTGATTAAGTTTCTTGTTTTGCTCTTGCCATCATGAAGAAATGGAGGTAGTGTTGAAGGACCTCGATGCGTGTTTTTCGAAGCGATCTCTTAATAGTTGAATTCACACTGTTAATTTCCATTTGTGTGAGTCCTTTGACAAAAAGTTTTTGTTCAATTGTGCTTCCATGTGTTGTTGAAAATAGGCTGAGAGAAACATTGGCTAGTGTGGGTTTTCTGTATTGGTAACCACAGTTGTCGCTGTCGATGATGGTTTTCTGGAAGTCCAGCTTTTCCTTCAAGAAACCCAATAGACATGAAGCAAACTCATTTGCCATAAGTCCCCCTTCTGCTTCATGACACACGTAACAAGTAGTCTTGCGTGTTGCAGCATCCAATAGCGTAAAGTTATGAACGGCGAGTTTTGTTTTGTTATATAAGGCTGATGCTGAAGATCCATTGAAAGTACAGCCGTTTTAGGTTCATTACTGACGAGAGATTTGATGGCTTCAGATTTATCTCGTTTCTTTTCTTTGCGCGCTGCCTCCTTTTCTAGAATGTGAGCATTCCGAAGATCCTCCATTGTCAACTTCACGACTGATGCAAGGGTGGTACATATCTATCTTTGACAGGAACAGCGACACGTTATTCTGCTTGAATCCTTCATCGAGGGCGGGTCTTTTGAGAGGCCGCCTCCCGTGGTCTTGGCAGACTTGTGCATATATTTTGTAGATATCTGAGTTACTTTGATAATTATTGGTTCTAAATGTTTCTTTCAAATCATTCATCCAACCCAGTTCAATTCAGGAACACCTTTTAACACACTGGCACCTTATGGCCATCTTTCAAAAGTGTTTATTGAAGGTATTCTCTCTCTGGTTAGTCTCTGAATACCTCCTCCGAGGTCCACTAGTCATCCCATGAGAGGGACCACACTAAATCAAAATTAATTAGAATGTCTATCAACTTCAGAGAGCCCTTTATATTTCAGAGTCCAGCTCTTGCAATCACAGATTGGTTTCAATAACTTAGCTGGGCTTTTCATTGAATCATTATGTATTCCGATCCTGTCCCGATCCACGGATAAGCTTTTCGCTTATTTGTTGATACTCCTGAAAAACCTTTCTTTTCTTCTGCGGAGCATCATTTATGCTGGCTTCAGAAATGAGCTGTGTCTCGGGATCAGGCTCCAGGAAAAGTGGCTAAAGTGCCTGAATATAGTCTACAGATTGTGTTGCTGTGACCTCGAAGGTAATAATTCAGCATCTGACTTACAGCTGCCTGGTGCAACGTCAGTATGGTTTGGGGTATGATTCCAGACGACACTACTGTTGGGGCAGATTCAGTCTGGGATGATGCTGATACTTCCTTGTCTCCACATATCAGGGACAGCCCTGGAAAGGACAGGTCTGCTCAGTGGTTTCCAAACCAGCCTTTGTAGGGTATAAAGATCTAGGTGATGAGCACAGTTAGAAGGAGATATTCAATACAGATTCGGAAATGTCCGTATTACGTGTGTAGTTGAGGCGCAAATCTGTCACAATGTCCTTTAAAGACTTCAGAGTCATCAAGATCATGGTTAAGTTCAGTACTATTCGGTCTCAACCACAACTGGAGGATTCGACTACACAGCGGATTCATAGTCTGAGAAGATGCAAAACCTTACCCTCTCTTTGATAAACATAATAGCCTGTTGACATCTGGAGAGTGCACAGATCTGTCACCTAGCCTAAGGAAGGACTACCGTCACCTGTCATTTCAAGGTGTGACAGTTGCCTTAACTTAAATGTTAACTACGTTTGTGCTCGATGAGAACATCTTGATTATCAGTAAGTTAGTCATCCTTGTGAATGGATTTTTAATATATTTACACAATGTAAGTACTTCACTTATGACCATATTTGAACTTCTGAACTGACTGAAATAAAATGAATGAATAACAGAATGAATGAATGTACGGATGAATGAAGGAATGAAATATTTCTTTATTCCGTCAGAAACATTAAATGCACCAGACAATGTCAGTTATGAGCGCTTCAATTAAGCCGGTACATATAGAAGGCTTGTCCAGAACCTCGTATAAGCACCCCGCTCTCTCAAACCGGGAGTGATGAAACCACGCAAAAGCAGATCGGTGCACCAGATGAGGGTTGCGAGGTTTCATCACGCCAGGATATCATGGGGGCTAACATACAAGGTTTTCTTATTAAGTATTTGTTATACTTTCTCTTACTAATATGACCTAGTGCTTTTGACACATTGTGAAGTTTCATCACTCCACCAGCGATATATATATATATATATATATACATACATACACACAAACACATGCACGCGCACACATACACACAAATGAATAATATATCCTTAATTATATACACAGACAGACAGACAGACAGACAGACAGACAGACAGACAGACAAACAGACAGACAGACAGACAGACAGACAGACAGACAGACAGACAGACAGACAGACAGAGGACTGGCGGAGACTTAAAGGCTTGCATAATATTTTATTGGTAGGTGTCACTAAATGCACACCGACCCAAGTTTATGACATGCAATAGCTATCATCAAACCATGGGATGGACAAATAAATGGACATACATTATGTCTGCGTGCACCTTACCCATAAAATTGACAGACAGACAGACAGAAGAATGGCGAGGACTGGCCGATAAATAGTCCCGACAGACAGACAGACAGACAAACAGACAGACAGACAGACAGACAGACAGACAGACAGACAGACAGACAGACAGACAGACAGACAGAGGAATGGCAAGGACTTACCACTAAAATAGTCCGCGAAGGTATCGAGTGCCTCCTCCTGGCCCCTGTGCCCCTCCCTCTCCTCCTCCGAGCTCGCCACTACCACCCTCTGTAAGTACAGGACTGAGCTGTACTGCTTGAAGCCCCTGAGAGTGCTCACGCTCGCCTCTATGGACGCGAAGGCAATCTGGCAGCAAGGGGAAATAGGGAGCTCATGATGATGATAATGATAAAGATAAAGGATAATGACAATGATAATGGTCATGATAAATGATAATGAGGATGATAATGATATTAATAATATC
>NW_004798012.1:330048-331575 GCF_000002075.1 Aplysia californica | reverse complement strand
ACTGCATAAAGTGACACAGTTAGACCGCTAGACTGTTCTAAATCAATTAGAAGGCGGGCTGCTTCCACCGTGGCTGTGAAGGCTTAGCACGTGTGATCGGAGTATGGAAACCCAATATTAAGCAGGGTTAACTGGTGTATAGAGTCCCACAGACAGACATCACAGGATCCAGATGAACAAAACAAAATAAAAGTTAGTTTTAGTTTTAGTTTTAGTAGAGGTTTTACGGCGCTCACAACTGCATAAGGTCATATGAGCGCCAGAAGATTAGAGGTGTTACAAGAGAGTAACTAACATAAAAAGAAGAAGGGGAGATAAGGACGATAGATGTTTGATAGGAAACAATAGAAAATAAAACAAGATAAAGCAAACAAAAAAGCCCCACTCCTCTCGGGATCAAACCCACGTGTCCCGCGAATGACGGCAACACATCTAACCCTGCCACCGTACAGGCAGGCAGTTGGCTGGTTGACTTTTACGGCCCTCTTGACACAGTTTAGTAGGTCATAAAATCAGTATCATCTGGATAGACAGAAAGTTAAGACGAATAAACAATTGGACAGACAGGTAAACAGAACGGTGGAAGCAGATAGACTGACGGATATGTGCGAGTGTGTGTATGTGTGTGAATGTATGTGTGTATGTGTGCGTGTGTGCGTGTGTGTGTGCGTGTGTGTGTTACGGCGCTCGCAACTGTTTAAGGTCGTAAGAGCGTGCGGAACATATCAAGCATTTTCAGTTTGGTATGAATTGATTGTTCAGCTTGCACACAGAACCTCCGAGATATTTTTTCGCCCTAATCCGAGAAGGCTTGAGGTTAAATCTTACCTACCATAAGATCAGGGATGTGGCAGAAAGACAGCAGTAAGAAGGAGCCAAGGAAGAGTCAGGGGCCCAGAGAAGGCGGCCGGTTTGGGGGGCCAAGGAGTAGCAGTAGAAAGGCTGCAGAAAGAGTCAGGAGCCCAGAGGAGGGGGGAAAGGGGTTGGGGGGGGGGGGGCAGAAAGTGGAAAACGAAAGATGACGATAGAACATGGTAAGAGATCAAGAAAGGAGGTGAAACGAGAAAAATTTAGAGAAATAAATGTTCCGTCGCATTCAGGTTTCGAGAAACAAGCACCGTACCTCTAGACCATGAGAGCCTCCTAGACTAAAGGACAGAAGTATATTTGTGACTATTCTGTTTTCGACTATGTTTGAAACTATCGCAATAAAATATTATTTATTCCATTGTGTGCATACGCAAAACCCCCCATGCGTTTGATATGCAATACGTGTTCATTCCAGTAATGTTGACGCACTTCAATACACGAGCAAAACACTTTTAAGCTTCTTTGATTTCGTAGTAGATAGATAGATAATTAACATGTGTCAACTGTTATACCACAGTAATGAAACATAAATGTGTGTGTGTGTGTGTGTGTGTGTGTGTGTGTGTGTGTGTGTGTGTGTGAGCGAGTGTGTGTGTGTGTGTGTGTGTGTGTGTTAATGTATGTGTGTGTACGTGTGTGTGGTGCGTGCGTGTATGT
>NW_004798012.1:328431-329829 GCF_000002075.1 Aplysia californica | reverse complement strand
GTGCGTGTGTGTGTGTCTGTGTGTGTGTGTGTTTTGTATGTATGCATGAGTGTGTAAGCGTGTAAGTTATGTAAGTGAGTATATAAATATGCGTATATATGTGTGTAAGTGTATATGTATATAAGTAGTATAGGTATGTATATAAACATATTATGTTTGTGGGTGTGCATGTGTGTTTAAGTAGTCTAAGTAAGTGTATATAATACAGGTGTGTGTATGTGAGTATGTATTTTAGTTTTTATAAGTGTTTTACGGCGCTCGCAACTGCATAAGGTCATATGAGCGCGCGGGACACATTAAACTTTTTCAATTGGTAGGAAATTTTGAATTTTGCCCGGGTGGCGGCCGAAGCCTACTCTTATCGATTTTAGACAACCAAGGGATCTTTAACGTGCGCAACGAGCACACGGGCCCTCCGAGATTTTTCGCCCTTGTCCGAGAAGGCTAGGTGTAGATCTTTCATACCAGAAGATCAGGGGTGTGGCTGAAAGGCAGCAGTAAGAAGAAGCCAAGGAGTAGCAGTAGAGAGGCTTAGAAAGAATCAGGAGCCCAGAGGAGGGGGGCAAAGGAGATGAGGGAGTGGGGGCAGAAAGAGGAGACGAAAGCAGACGACAGAACATTGCTAGAGAGTAGGAAAGGAGGTGAAAGGAGACAAATTTAGAGAAGAAATTTTTTCGGTCACTACCCGGATTCGAACCCGGGACCTTTGAATGAGAGGCCAACACCTTAACCTCTAGGCCACGAGAGCCCCCTGTGTATGTATGTATGTGTGTAAGTAGTCTAAATGTGTATATAAACATGTGCGTATGTGTGTGTAAAGAGTATAGATGTGTATACAAACATGTTTCTACCCTAGAAAGACAAAGTTCTATCTTTTTTTTTCCTAGTAAGAGTTTTACGGCACATGCAACCCAATAAGGGCATATAAGTGCCGAAGATTAGATGTACATGTATTACAAGAGAGTAACATATACAGAAAAAGAAGGAGGAAAGATAAGGAAGATAGATGCCTGATAGAAAAGAAGGAGCAAACCACACCAGTTCTAGTTCTATCTGCTCAGCACCTAGTTTGAGAAATTGACATTAGAAACATGTCAAGCTTTTTCGAATACAATTCTGTAAATATCTTGATAACGACTGTAAGTAATTTTACGATTTTGAAAGAGCAGATAGAACACAATTTGGTTTCTTAACTCATCGTCTCAGTAACTTAAAACGGTCAAAATGCCAGATAGAACATTGTAATGCTGAGGTAGCGATGCATCTACCATGGCCCAGTGTGGGAATACAGTGGGTACCATACACACACACACACACACACACAAACACACTGACACATACATACACACACACGAGCGCGCACGTGCGCATACACACACGCGCGCGCGCACACACACA
>NW_004798012.1:326406-328183 GCF_000002075.1 Aplysia californica | reverse complement strand
AACACACACACACAAACACACACACACAAACACGCACACACACATACAAACACATACACACACTAATACACACACAAACACGCACATATACACATACATACACACTCACACATACACACACACACACACACACACACACACACACACACACACACACAGATACGTGAGCACACAGCTGCTCACATTCTGTCGCAATAAGTGCAGGAGACAACTGGGCCGACAGGTGCACGAATGAATAACAAAACATTTCGCTGCATACGTGAGTGTTTTAGTTTTAGTAAGCTTTTACTTTTACGGCGCTCGCAACTGCATAAAGTGACATGAGCGTCAAGGGGTGGATGTCAACAGAGAAGTCCATACAGGGAATCAGGCTTATTCTGCTCACCTCTCTCGCTTCAACAGCACAAAGTCTGCTTCGACTATCAAGGCACCCGGGAAATAGCGGGTCACAAGAGAGTGACAAACATAAAAAAGACGTAGAGGAAAAATGACGACAGTAAGGATTAGAAAAGAAAAAGTTGCAGTTCCCCGTATGCAGTTCAGGCACAGTTATGAGCATGACATTGATGAATCAGCCCATTTACAATTCTACTGTGCATAAGAACAGGTTAATTTCCCCCCTTTGGGAATGGCCTAAAGACACGTCAGTCAGTAGCACCGCACCGGGAGGTCCATCTACGAGTGTGTATACGCAGAAGAAACAACCAATAACGGAACCTTTCGCTTCAACATAATATGAGAGTGTGAGTACCACAGGTGCACGAATGAATAAAATAACATTTCGCTTTAGTTTTAGTAAGAGTTTTACGGCACTTGCAACACAATAAGGTCATATAAGTGCCGAAGATTAGAGGCGTTATAAGAGAGTAACAAACACAAACAAGTTTTAGTTTTAGTAGTGGTTTTACGGCACTCGCAACTGCATAAGGTCATATGAGCGCCAGAAGATTAGAGGTGTTACAAGAGAGTAACAAACATAAAAAGAAGAAGGGGAGATAAGGACGATAGATGTTTGATAGGAAAGAAGAAGCAAACCACACCAGATCAACCGCCAACCACCCACTGTAACAACATCTATGCGTATGTGTACAACAACTGTAACAACATCTATGCTTGTGTATATGACAGTTGCTACAACATGATATATATTATGAGCGTGTGTACGACAGTTGCATAAACATCTATGAGTGAGTGTACGCCAGATGCAACTACCAATCACACAACATTTCGCTACAACATCGGAGAGTGAGTGAATATGACATGCACGACATCTCCATGGGTCAGCATCTTACCCCTCGCCCTTGCCGGGTACTGGGGACATACCGTAGTGCGGTCAACGTTTTCCTTGAGATTTAGAGTTTTACGGCACTTGTTACACCAAAGAGGTCATGAAAGTGTCGAAGATCGAAGGCGTTACTAGAGAATAACAACAAAAAGAAGACAAATGAAGAAAAATAAAAACGATATATATTGATGTTTGATAGGAAAGAAGGAATCTTTTAGTTTTAGTAAGTGTTTTACGGCACTTGCAACACAAAAAGGTCATATACGTGCCGAAGAGAAGAGGTGTTATAAGAGAGTAACAAACACAAAACAGAGGGAGGGGATATAAAGACGATTTAATTTTTATAGGACAGAAGGAGCAAAACACACCAAAGCACCCGCCAACCACTCACTTGGGAAAGAAGGAGGATAGATATCAATAAGGAAGATAGATGGTGTGACAGGAAAGAATCAGAGAAAGAGACAGAAACCGAGAGACAGAGACAGAGAGAGG
>NW_004798012.1:324490-325528 GCF_000002075.1 Aplysia californica | reverse complement strand
GTGTGTGTGCGCGTGTACATATATATCATACATTAGGCAGTCAATATGACCTATGAATTACTCATATCAGCAAAGAAGAGTACCTAGCCTGAGGGAGCCAGAGAGTATCCGGAGTAACCTCCCCTTCTTGTACGTCCGCGGCTCCGACTCCGCCCTGGACTTGAACAGCAGCATGCTGGGACAGACGGCAGTCACTCACCCACGGACACACACACGGACACACACACGGCACAGGCCATTCCACGCTCAAATTTATACCACTTACTCTAAGAAATACTGCTCAACTCAATACTGCTAGCAATCACTGCTCACTATCGTTTTCTGTTCTTTAAAGCAAAGTCTTGTACTTTTAAGATTCTTCCAATGCCGCAAACACATAAGTTTGGTTATTTCTGCATGTTTCTGACAGCTATACGACTTGGTAAAGTCTGCGGGTTCCAGGAACTAGTCATGTTTGATGTCTAAAGGCAAAACCCAGTACTTCTACTTCTAAGGTTCTTCCAACGCCGCACACACATAAGTGTCGTTGTTCCTGTATTTTTCTAACACCTTTACGACTTGGTAAAGTCCGCCGGGTTCCTGGACCAACTCATGTATGATGTCTGACAGTAACCCTTCCAACGCCACGCATAATCCAGTTTAGTTGTTGATTTATTTTATTTCTTTGTAATTGCTTTCTATCCTCTTTCTAGACAGTCGGTACGAACTAAGTCTTCCATATGGGAATCAATCGAGAGTTCCTTCCCGGAACAAGACGTGATGTGAGCTGTTTGATGAATTGTAAGTCTAGGACATCAGAGACACAAACTTGTCCGACATGTTTGTCTCGTTCTCGGGGGTCTTCAGTTGCTTCTGTTTGTTGAAATGTCCGCGGTCTTCAGAATAAAGACAGAAAGCTGCCCCCACATTCATAAACAACTCGATTTTAGTTTGGCTGGCAAACTTCCAGTGACTGAGAGACGAGAATCCGGGGTAAGTGAAAGCTGTCACAGGGACAACTGCTGGTAACTTCTACATGCATACACACACACACACACA
>NW_004798012.1:318988-320262 GCF_000002075.1 Aplysia californica | reverse complement strand
ACCCCCCACAGGTTACCCCAGGCTGTGTCGAGTGGAAGCCAGTGTCATATAGTTGAAAAACACACACCATTCAGGGGGCGGGATGTGTCCAGTGGAAGCCACTGTTACAGTATTATACACGCCGGTAGGTCCGACAATTACTTAGTTGCGTGATCCTTGAAACATACTGACAAGTGGCTCACATCCTGAGAAGGTGTTTCGCGATTATGCTTGCTTTGTTTGAGTATCTGTTTCACGACACTATCGACTCAGTTTAGGTCAAATGATTATGTGAATATTCGCCTATATTGTGATTTCAATACAGCATGTTCACTCTCCACAGCAAGCAAGCTTCACGCGATGTTCAGCTATAATTACCCCAGCAGACGCCAGAAATCTCAGTTAATAATATAAGTAATAGATAGCATTTGTATAGCGCAAATCCCCGCTCAACAGCAAGCTCTATGCGCTTCACAATCAATACTTTCACCCCAGCAGACCTGAGAGCATTCTGAAACAACCTCAACTTTCTGGGAAACATACAGTGAAAGCAGCCATTTATAGGTGCTAAAACACCAACATACTGACAAGATCTTCCGCTGTCTATGGCCGGGTACCAATTCCCATGCCCACATGGGTGAATAAATGAGGAAAATCCGTGTAAAGTTCGTTTCACAAGGACACAATGTCGGGCCTGTGGCTCGAACCCCCGAACCCGCAACCTCACGATTACGAGTTCGGTAGCCTAACCACTAAGCCACATTCTCGGCTTCCCGGGAAGCATACAGAGCAAGCAGCCCATTAAAAGCTCAAACACGTAATAGACTAGAACTTTCGCTACGGTATCTATAGCCGGTACCCATTCTCACCTGGATGAAGTGAGGGAAAATTTTGTAAAGTGCCTTTCTCAAGGACACAACCTCAGGTTCCGGACAGGATTTAAACCCACTACCTCAGAATTGAGACAGACAGACATTCAGAGTGGCATAATATGTGATCTATAGAGAGGCAGACAGACAAACAGAGAGAGTGAGGTAATCCATAATATATTATAGAGACAGACAGACAGGCAGACAATCAAACAAACAGACAGACAAATAGACAAACAGACAGAGTGACAAAATCTATTAACTATATAGACACAGACGAACAGATCGAGTGAGACAATGTATAGTAAAAATATTACGGCACTTGCAACACAATAAGGTTCATATAAGTGCCGAAGATAAGTGGTGTTACAAGAGAGTGACATACAAAGAAAAGGAGGAAGAGAGAGAGAGAGAGAGAGAGAGAGA
>NW_004798012.1:311352-313627 GCF_000002075.1 Aplysia californica | reverse complement strand
ACCCATATACCACACACAACAGTCGTGAATCCCCCGACCGACCCATATACCACACACAGCAGTCTTGAATCCCCCGACCGACCCATATACCACACACAACAGTCGTGAATCCCCCGACCGACCCATATACCACACACAGCAGTCTTGAATCCCCCGACCGACCCATATACCACACACAACAGTCGTGAATCCCCGACCGACCCATACACCAGTCTTTTTAGTTTTAGTAAGTGTTTTACGGCACTTCCAATACAATAAGGTCATATAAGTGCCGAAGATTAGAGGTGTCACAAGAGAGTAACAAACACAAAAAAGAAGGAGGGGGGATAAAGCCGATAGACGTTTGATAGGAATGAAGAAGCAAACTACACCAGAACACCCGCCAACCACTCAAACCACACTTTTACAATCCTGAATCTCCTGACCGATATACCACACAACAGACAGACAGACAGACAGACAGACAGACAGACAGACAGACAGACAGACAGACAGAAGGAGCAAAGCCGGCGGACGTGTATACCTTCCGACTCATCCATCTCTCTCTCCGCACCGGCCACACACGGCGACAGACATCTGGGGGAGCGGCTGGGCGACCTTGAACGTGAAGCTAACGATCCCCACCTGATGTCCCCGACCTTGGCCTTGACCTTTCGCTGCCCCCCGGCGTCTGTCCTTTGAGGCCCGCGGGCCCGGCTTCCGTCCTTGGAGGCCCGCCACTCTTCCTGGAGCGCCCTCAGCTTCTCGGGCAGGATGTCAAAGTCGAAGCACTTGCTCTGGCAGACGGACAGTCGCCTCAGAGGCGGTGACACCACGCACGGCGGCACGGGCAGCGCACGCCCCCCTCTGTTGTAGCCGCTCTCTACGGTGTTGCTCATAGAACGTTCCAGGCGGTGCGGGGAATCCCCGTGCACCAAGATCTGTGGTAGACATGACGTCACCGACTGACGGTCGTGGTGCGCAGCGTGCGAAGAAGCTAGGCGTCGGTGTAGGGTCGGTGGGGAGAGGGAATGCCAGGTCGGATCACTGGCGGATGGGGGTGGGGAGGATAACGAATAATAAGCTGCTGCTGCTGCTGACGATGGTGATGATGATGATGATAATGATGTTGACGGCTCGTTTGTAAACAATGAAGACAAGGAGGATGGAGACGGTGATCTTGTTCTTTCGCTGAAACTGCCCGATCCAGAAAAGATCCTCTTCTGTTTGGTCAGACCCCGTTTCTTCTTCTTCGTAATTGCCTCCCCCTCGCCGCGGGGATCCCAGTCCTCCGTCTTGGAGGCTCTAGGGGAGCGAGGGGAGAGGCAGGGAGAGGCAGAGTGGGAGGAGGAGGGGGAGGAGGAGGCGGAGGTAAACACGCTGTCTTCTCCGTCCTCCTCCGTGACGCTGATGGAGGGCTGGGGCCGGTGTCGGGGCGAGTCTTCCGGGGTGTCCAGACTCCGGCGTCTGAACCACAGCGTGATGGGGTCACTGAGAAACATCATGGCAGGTCACAGGTTACAGGTCAAAGGTCACTGAACCACAGTGTGATGGGGTCACTGAGAAACATCATGGCAGGTCACAGGTTACAGGTCAAAGGTCACTGAACCACAGCGTGATGGGGTCACTGAGAAACATCATGGCAGGTCACAGGTCAGAGGTCACAGGTCAAAGATGTCACAGAACTACGGAGTGATGGGGTCACTCAGAAACATCATATCAGGTCAGAGGTAAGAGGTCAGAGGTCACCGAACCACAGCGTGATGGGGTCAACGAGAAACATCATGGCAGTTCACAGGTCAGAGGTCAGACGTCACTGAACCACAGTGTGATGAGGTCACTCAGAAACATCAGGGCAGGTCACAGGTCAGAAGTCAGAGGTCACTGGTCATCTGTCACAGGTCAGAGTTCAAAAGTAACAGGTCACTGAACAACAGCGCAAGGAAACATCCTGGCTCGTCATAGATCACAGGTCACTAGACCACAGCGTGATGGGGTCACTCAGAAACATGGCAGATCATAGGTCACAAGTCAGATGTCAAAGGTCACTGAACCACAGTGTGATGGGGTCACTTAGAAACATCATGGCAGATCACAGGTCACAGGTCACTGAACCACAGCGTGATGGGGTCACTTAGAAGCATCATGGCAGGTCAAGGGTTACAGGTCAGAGGTCACAGGTCAGAGATCACTGAACCACAACGTGATACGATCACTCAAAAACATCGCTCGGTTCTGAACCCCGCCACAATCCATTCACGCACGCGCACGCACACGCACGCGCACGCACGCGCAC
>NW_004798012.1:309641-311211 GCF_000002075.1 Aplysia californica | reverse complement strand
GCACACACACACACACACACACACACACACGGGCGCAAGCACGCACGCACGCACAGTTATATTTTTTGCCCTGCCATAATACAAACCGTTACTGGTTTTGTCTCTGTGTTTCACCAGCGTGCCTGCACGAACACAGTTCAGAATGTCTTCCACTGCCAAGGTCTTTGTCTTATACAACAATGACCACTTTCGTCAACAATGACGACTTCACGTCTGGCGCTCACATCTTCTCCGCGCGGCACGCTTTTTTCTACAATCTAACCCCCGGTATTGCACGCTTTTTCTACACTCTCTAACCCCGGCGCTGCACGCTTTTTTCTCTACTCTCTAACCCCAGTGTTGCACGCTTTTTCCATACTCTCTAACCACCTGCGCTGCACACTTTTTCTCTACTCTCTCACCCCGGCGTTGCACGATTTTTCTCTACTCTCTATAACTTATAACCACCTGCGCTGCACTCTCTGACCACCGTCCGAAAATAATGTCATAGAAAATTATTGCCAACAAGCTGGGCCTCCTTTCACTGAAAGGAATGATCGAAGGATTAGGCCTAACATCAACTGAAAGTCATTGGCCTACAATATTTGCATTCTACTGGAATGGAGCAATACATCTTGAGAGATGCAAAAACCGAGAAGGTCTACATCTATACTCTCAAGACAAAATGCGCCTCGCGAAATATCACTTCAGGCACTTCCACTGTGAAGGACAGCTACGTAGATTTGCTTCGTTTCTCAGTGTAATAATCACAAAGGCCAAAGAAGGACGGGAACTTTTTGTCAAATATATTTCTCTAAATTCAGGAAACGAAGAAATAAAAATCGAGCTCCGTCATGGGGACCAATCTATCTTTTTGCAGGTACTTGCCAACTTTCAACTCTGTAGCTGTCGCATTTTTATGGGAAAAGTGACGCATGTGTTTCAAAGTTGCCAAATATATAACAGATGTCTAAATACCTTCGTTACTGTAATACTGAATTTTCAAGTCAAGAATCTTGTGATTTTCAAAACAAAATTCGCCTATTTTGAATAAACCGTTTAACCTACAGACTAAAAGACACCAGTTTAGTCAAAACTTCAGATTGTAAGGAAAATATCAGGGCAATAGAACAGTTTTCGAGAAACTGGCAAGAAACAGAGAAGTCGAACATGAGCGATAGTTTATTATCCCTCCTTCTCTCTGATATACTTCACGGAAAGAATAGCACGGATAAGAATCTCACGATTTCTTTCTTCTTCTTCTTCTTCTCTCTCTCTCTCTCTCTCTCTCTCTCTCTCTCTCTCTCTCTCTCTCTCATTCTCTCAAAGAAGGCAGTTGGTCCACACAAGGAATCACACAGCACAGACCACACGTTCGTGTTGCGTACGCTTCTTTCCACCGCTTCCAAGAACACACACACACTAAGACACTGCCAGCCGTCTATGCTTTTTGTTCCCTCGCGGCACTCTCTCACCCTGCCCCCCACCTCTCCCTGTCTCCCTCTCTCTCATCTCTCTCTCCCTCTCCCTCTCTCTCCCTCTCCCTCTCTCTCCCTCTCCCTCTCCCTCTCCCTCTCTCCCTCTCTCTCTC
>NW_004798012.1:307633-308939 GCF_000002075.1 Aplysia californica | reverse complement strand
TAATAATAATAATAATTGCATGATGTAGGGCATATCCATGCTCTAGAGCAGGCTCTATGCACTTTACCACTATTAATACCCCGGCAGACCCTCTGAGAACACTCAGAAACATTTCGCCGTCCATACCGAGTACCCATCCCCACCTGGGTGAAGTGAGGTACCGTCATGTAAAGTAGACTCTCTGCCTGTCTCAGGACACAACGGCACGCGACTGCCCATTTTAGTTTAGTTTTAGTATAGGTTTTACGGCGCTCGCAACTGCATGAGGTCATATGAGCGACAAGGGGTGGATGTCAACAGAGAATTCTTTACAGGGAATCAGGCTTACTCAGAAGTAGAGGGGAAATGACGATAGTAAGGATTAGGAAAGAAAAAGCAGCAGTTCCCTGTTGCAGTTCAGGCAGTTATGAGCATGACATCGATGAATCAGCCCATTTACAATTCTACTGTGCATGAACAAGTTAATGTGCCTCCTTCGGGAATGGCCTAAAGACACTTCAGTCAGTAGCACCACATACATCTGGAACTCCCGCGCCTGTGGTGTAACGGTTAGGTGCATCCCTTTGGCACACAGGAGGCCCAAGTTCGAATCCCGAGTGGGGAGAAATCTGGGTCAAGTATCCGGGTCCTTCTGCCGGGTGGTTGGCGGGGGCTCTGGTGAGGTTTGCTTCTTCTTTCCCAACATCTATCGTCCTTATCTCCCCTTCTTTTTTAAATGTTTGTTACTCTCTTGTGACACCTCTAATTTTCTGGCGCTCATATGACCTTATGCATTTGCGAGCGCCGTAAACTAAAACTAAACGTCCCAGACATACATAGTTGGCCCTGGCAGGTGGGGTGAAACCCTAACGACTATGCAACCCTACCGCTACACAAACTCAAAAAAAAAAAAAACCCAAGGAACATGCACGATAAGGGGGGAAAATAACCATATCCGTTCGTCGTGTTTTACTATCGTATCCATACAACGTGGGGATCTCTGTGCCACCACTTTCCAAAGAGGAAATTTACTCGATGCATCCGATCTGTACGCTTTGCATACCGGTCTGTCAAAATGATATTTTGAGAAATACTGAACGTTTCAAAGAGATCTTCGCACTAGAAGTACTCTAAAATGTGAAGAATAGAACCCCGGGGGTAGAAAATGACCCCAGACGTACGGATAGGGTTATCATATTCTTATGAACAGTAGAACTGTAAATGAGCTGGATTATCAATGTATCAATGTCATGCTCATACTGTGCCGGAACAGCATAGGAGGAACTGATGCTTTTTCTTTCCTCATCCTTACTATCGTCATTTTTCT
>NW_004798012.1:303839-305313 GCF_000002075.1 Aplysia californica | reverse complement strand
CCCCCACCCCACCCCCTCCCCCGCTCGGAAATTGGCTCTTAACAAACCGAGCACAACTTCCACAAGAAAACACGCGCACCAGCGATCCTCCCAGCCAGCAGCAGTGTAAACAGTGACACCCGCCAACAGCCCAAACAATAAATATCTCGATCATATGTTTATCGATAACGCGAGGAATGCACGTCTCGCGTTCCCACAGGTTACCATGGTTATAGACGACGCTGCTTCCTGCTAACGTCAAGCAAAATCAAAACATGCATCAAACAAAGCAAAACAGATGAAATGGTATGGGTTTGTTTTAGTAGGCTAAGTGTTTTACGGAACTTGCCGCTCAATAAGGTCATGTAAGTGCTGAAGGCTAAAGGTGTTACAAGAGAGTAACACAAAAAAGAAGGAGGGGAGATAAAGACGATAGATGTTTGATAGGAAAGAAGGAGCAAACCACATCAGAGCACCCGTCAACCACCCACATGGTATGGGTTTAACGCCCCTATCAACACTAATAGGTTATTTAAGAGGCGGGACTTCCGCGTTAAACGTCCATCTCCGAAAGGACAGAACCAAATAGGAAATTCCTGTAAAGTGCCTTTTCCAAGGACACTACGTCGGACTGAGCTGAGGCTCGAACCTCCTAACCTGCAATCTCACAATTACGAGTTCGGTGGCCTAACCACTGGGCCAAGGACGCCACAAACAAAACAGGCATCAACCCAAGGCCCAAGACAAAACAGTCATCAAGCAAAAACAAAACAGGCTCAGCGCAGATGTAAGATGTAATTACAGCAAAGACAAAAAACACCTCCATTAAAAACTGGGAACGTGAGGTAACCTGGAATGTGTTTCTTGTTTTGTAGTGGCACATGAAGACTCCAGGGGAACATCGACTGAACTCGCATTAATTTTAAGAAACTGGAAATTCAAAGTTTTGGTTTTAGTCAGAGTTTTAAGGCACTTGCAAAACAATAAGGTAATACAAGTGCCGAGGTTTAGGTGTGTTACAGGGAAGTAACAAACACAAAAAAGAAGGAGGAGAGATAAGGACGATAGATGTTTGATAGCAGATAAGCAGAAACCAGCCAGGGCGCTCCAACCATCCACAGCCAGAGGTTTATAGCACTTGAAACACAATACGTCGTAATAATTTACAAGTGCCGAAAATTAGATGTGCAACAAGAGAGTAACAAACATGGAAAAGAGAGGAGAAAATAGGACGACAGCAGATGTTTAGTTTAGTTTAGCAAGAGTTTGGGGGCACTTGCAGCACAATACGGTCATAATATAAGTGCCTACAATTGGATGTGTTATAAGAGAGTAATGAACACGAATAAAACGAGGAGAGATGAGGACAACAGCAGATGTTTGATAGGAAAGAAGGACCAAACCACACCAAAATACCATCCAACCACCCACAACTCAAAGTTTGAAAGTCCGTATCTCATAGCGTGTGTGTGTGTGTGTGCGTGTGTGTGTGTGT
>NW_004798012.1:301282-303520 GCF_000002075.1 Aplysia californica | reverse complement strand
TGTGTGTGTGTGTGTGTGTGTGTGTGTGTGAGTGTGTGTGTGACATTTCCTTTACCTCACACAGCTCAACGCATGGCTAAATTATCTGTGGGGTCATTTTTAAAGAAAAAAGTAGAACTTTTAAAGAATGCTTACTTTTAATTCGTTTGTTTTTGTTTGAGTAAAGATGCACACATCGAAACAATAACGGTCCTTTAGTGGTGAGAACGAGTAGGACATATAGGTAAAATCAAAGGAGGGAAAGAAAAGAAGTAGAGCCTACCAGTTTCACCATCCAACCACCCGTTTCAAGAATGCAACAATTTTTTTAAAAATCTCATTTCTTCCATCCAACTTGCGGCTTACCTGTCCGTCTGCCAAGAGTCTAGGAGTTTTGAAACACAATATCTATCCGAAGACGTCTCTGACGGAGATCAACCAATCAAAATGCTTTGTGCCTCTGGATCAATTAAAAAATAACAGGGGGGGGGGTGTTACAGAGCATGCCCCCCTGTTTTAACTCATAATTAAAGTTTGATATTTCGCAGTTAGGTTTGAATTTTTAAAGAAAATAGTTGATTTGCGACAGTGTTAGCGGCTATATATTAGGAGATCTGCAGCAAATAATACGCAGTTTGACCCCCAAAGCAGTGCATCTGTGTGCGGGAGCACGTCTCCAAATAGTTCTTGGGTGCTCGCCGGAGACAGGTCTTCTGCGGGGTGGAACGAGCGCAACAGGCGGTCTGCGAGCTCTTGGCTCTTCTCTTTCCTCGATGCATTCCTTCATCAACACTTGACTTGTCTATCAAAAACTACTCACAACTCCCTTCGTGGCTTTTGTTCAGTTCTAGTTAGAGATGCTTTTACAGCACTTGCAACACAAATGGGACAAATTATTATACGTGCCCAGGATTAGAGGTGTTACAAGAGACTTTACTTGCCAAACGGGGATCTAGACAGGAACAACACAACATTCCAACTTCATACAACACTGCTGAACAAATGATTAAAAGCAAACACCAAACAAGACTGGATGAACAGGTGGGCCCTGGGAAAGACAGGCAGGGCAGTTTTCAAACATATATAACCACAAGAAAACGGAATGACAATATCAACCTACTACAGAGAAAGAAACAGACCACAATCTTCCGCCTACGAACAGAACATAATTATACAGTTCAACTTCCACTTGAACAGAATAAATCCACAACTTTCCCCAACGTGCCCCTTGTGTGACTATGCATATGAAACTGTGGATCATCACCTGTTCTGCTGCACAGCCCTAAATGACATTAGAGCTACCTTTCTCCCTCCGAGACCTTACAGTGACAACTCACTCAATGGATCATTACAGAAACTGCAGCAAACCTGCACTTTTCACGACATGGCATTGGACAGAAGGGTGAGAGCCCAGCTGTTGCTGGATCGATAACAACAACAACAAGAAAGTTTAGTTTAGTTTAGTAAGAGTTTACAAGAGAGTTTAGTTCTTGTGACGCTTTTACAGCACTTGCAACACAAATAGGACATATTATACGTGCCCAGGCTAAGTTTTAGTTTTCGTAAGAGTTCTGCAGCATTTGCAACACAATAAGTTCATATGGGTTCCTAAGAATAGATGTGTTACAAGAGAGTAAGATACACAAAAAAGAAGGAAGAGAGATAAGGACGATTGACGTCTGATAGGAAAAAAGGAGCAAACCACACCATAGCTCCCACTAACCACCCAGACTTAGAGGTGTTACAAAAGAGTTTAGTTCTAGTGACACTTTAATAGCACTTGCAATACAAATAGGACATATACGTGCCCACGATGAGAGTGTTACAAGGGGGAGTAATGTATTAAGAAAAAAAAGACGGGAGACAAGGACGATCTAGGTTTGATAGGAAAGAAGGAGCAAACCACACCAGAGCAGCCGCCAATCACCCAAACTTCATTGGGTGTACTTGCATCAACGGTTGTAAATGATCTACGTCTCGATAGTCACAATTCAAATAATCTAGGAAGCTGGTTGTTTTCACCCGGAGCCAGCAGAAATAAGGAAGTATTCCATGACCTAGAAACAGACAGACAGACAGACAGAAGGCGGTATTCCATAACCTACACTCCCCCGTCCAGCAATCGGTTTCGTTCAGTTAGAAAAGTTTCACGGCATCTGTCACACAATTAGGTCAGGTAAGTTCCGAACGTCCGGGTATCGAACTCCTGTCTTTGGAGGACATCGAGAACCAGGGAATTACCCATGACGTTACAGACTT
>NW_004798012.1:298543-300320 GCF_000002075.1 Aplysia californica | reverse complement strand
CATGCATACACACACACACACACACACACACACACACACACACACACACACACACACACTCATACATACAGTCACACATACACATACGCAAAGTGTGCTGGCCACGTGACACAACTGTGTGTAAGTCTGTACTATGTGTGTGTATCTGTGTGTGTGTGTGTGTGTCAGTCTGTAAGTGTGTGTATGTGTCTGTGTGTGTATCTGTGTGTGTGTCAGTCTGTGTATGTGTGTGTCAATCTCTGTGAGTGTGTTGTGTGTGTGCGTCCCCGAGAGAACCATTGACCGCAAGGAGTGACCACAAAAGCGTCAGGCCTGCCGTAAGAACTTAGAAGCTCTGATCTCTCTCCGGGGTGTGGGGCCGACAACTTCAATTGTTCATCAACTACAACTTCACTTTTCATCATCATCTACAACTTCACATTTTCATCATCATTTACAACTTCACTTAGTTATCGTCATCAACAACTTCACTTTTTCATCATCATCTACACATTCACTGTGTCACCATCATACAATTACACTTTATCATCATCATCATCATCTAAAACGTGACCTTTTTCATCATCATCTACAACTTTACTTTTTTTAAATCATCATCTGTAACTTCAATTTTATTTTCTTCATCTACAACTTCACATTTTTTCATCATCATCTACAAGTTCACTTTTTTATCACCATTTGCAATTTGATTTTTTCAGCAACATCTAAAACATCACTTTTTTTTACCATCATCTACACTTTCACTGTGTCATCGTAAAACAATGTCACCTTTTTTCATCATCATCTACAACTTTACCTTTTTTAAATCATCATCTACAACTTCAATTTTGTTTTCTTCATCTACAACTTCACATTTTTTCATCACCATTTGAAATTTTATTTTTTCATCATCATCTAAAAAAATCACTTTTTTCCATCCTCTACACTTTCATTGTGTCATCATAAAACAACTTCACTTTTTCATTATCATCCTCGACTTAACTTTTTCATCACCATTTACAACCTCACTTTTTCTTGAACAATTTCACTTTTTCATCATCATCTACAAGGTCACTTTTACATCATTATCAACAACTTTACTTTTTCATCATCATTTACAATTCGACTTTTTCATCATTATCTACGATTTCACTTTATCTTCATCATACAACTTTACTTTATCATCACCATGCACCATCACATTTTTCCTTATCTACAACGTCACTTTTTCATCATCATCAACTGCCAGATCTGCGACAGACATCGGCGATGTTAGTTCTCCATACATTCTTTTGCTCGAATGGTCTTGGACACGCTAGGTAATCCTGATCCTTCCCATCCAGTGGTCCACTACCCGCGATGTTCAATGTTCTTATCACGGGGGATAGGTCAGAGCAGAGCTTTGGATCCTACGTGTCTTATCTCTTCTATTGTATCGGGTGTCAGTGTCTGTATCTCTGTGTCTGTGTGTGTCTGTGTGTGTGTATGTGTTTGTGTGTGTGTCTGTTTTGTTTGTTTTAGTAGAAGTTTTACGGCGCTTTACGTATAAGGTCATATGAGCACCAGAAGATTAGAGGTGTTACAAGAGAGTAACAAACAGAAAAAAGGGAGAGGAGATAAAGACGACAGATGTTTGATAGGACAGAAGAAGCAAACAACACCAGAGCATCCGCCAACCACCCACTTGTGTGTGTCCGTGTGCGTGTATCTGTGTGTGTGTATGTATGAGAGTGTCGGTGTGTATACGTTTGTGGGTGCGTATGCGTATGCGTGGGTGTGGGTGTGTGTGTGTGTGTGT
>NW_004798012.1:294272-297605 GCF_000002075.1 Aplysia californica | reverse complement strand
AGGGCACCTGATAAAACATGGGGAAGGGGCAGATAAAACATCGACATTTACAGGGAATTTTAGTTTGTGTAAGAGTTTTACGGCATTTGTAACACAAATAGATCATATACATACTACAGGATTAGAGGTGCTACTAGAGAGCAACATACAAAGAAAAGAAAGAGGAGACACAAGAACGATATAATACTAATGTTTGAAAAGACAGACGTAGACACGCGATAAAAAAAATACTTCCCGACTCAGGAATCGAACTGGCGCGTGCATTGACAACGATTCTGAACAATTGCCCCATAGGAAGGAGTTGGAATAAAACGGACAACTGTTTCAGCCCCAAAAATATATACAGGGAGATCTAAAAAAAAAACAACTTTTGGGGGAAATATTTTCCACCATACCGAAGTTTTGTGTTTCAAATTTGTACACAACCTTTCGGAGTCAAAAGATATTTGTCTGATATTCATTTTAAATAAATACACAGAATAGTTTTTCTCTACACAGCGCGTAAAAGACAACCCATTTTCAGCTATGTCCCCATATTTGTAGCATAACGCACTAATTTGCATTAGGCCTACCCCTAAAAGTCCCAACGATTGGGCCAAATTACAATAGTGAAACAAGCCAACAGAATTTTGCAGATATTTTTTACTCAAGTATCCTTTGCCTGTTAGGATCATGGTTAAGATTAGTAAAGAGCAGAGCTCTTTTTGTATTGAGAATGTCTTCACAACCAACTCATTTCGTAAGTATAATATGTTAAAGTGTCCTGAAGGCCACCTTTGGTGTCAAGAGTGAAAATGGTCCGTCTGTAAGGACCTGAAGACAATCAGAACGAAAAATCCCCAGACAAAATGACCACTCCAGGTCAAACACACACCATGCGCACCCCTTTAAACGTCACAAGGGTGCAGCATTCAGAAGATGAGCCAAATGAGACGTCTATCCGAAGACAATGTCTGCAGCTAGGACTTTCCTACATCTCAACGGTCTGCATTCTCAAGGCAGATCTTCATCTACGACCGTACCATTTTCCTGTTCGCGAAGCTGACATGGATCAGAGGATAGCAATGTGCTCATGATTCCTCCATAATATTGAAAAGCGTGAACATTTCCTCAAGGACATTTGGTTCTTCAGCTAAGCCCATATTCACCTTTCAGGATATTATGTTAACTCCACAAATGTTGTCTATTAGGGCAACCTCACCCTACCCCCATTGTCTCAAGAAACAACTCCATACTGTAAGGTGTACAGTGTGTGTGGCTTTGAGTACCCACGGTTGAGTGGATCCTTGTGTTTGGCCACCACTGAACATTACGAACGACGCATTAAAATGTGTGGAGTCCGAAAAGGGACATATTATAGAGCACTGGTTCCAGAATTTTATAAATATTTTTACAAACTCTGTAAGAGAAAAGAAATATTATTTAAATGTTACAAGGATGGAAAGATTAAAATCTTAAAATAAAAGGAATGGAAAAAAAAACAATCATTTCATGACCCTCCTTGAAAAATCTTTTAAATTGGTGCATTTTGCGTTTATAGATAGCTTTTATAATAAGCCATTTCCGTTTTCGAAAACAAGTTTTTTCGTTATGAATTTTATGTCAAACAAATTCCTATTGGGTGAATTATATCTATTCCAAAAGACAACATTCTAGTACAAATTTTGTGCGAGATATTCAGAAAAAAGGTTGTTTAGTTGTTGTTTTTTGGATCACCCTGTATAAATTCCGTACAAGAGATAGGCTTACTGTGCTCCTAACGTCAAGGCTGCAATAATGTCCCAAAAGTTTCTCTTATCCACAGATCACAAGGGAGACGTCTGAGGTGAATGTGTTTGAACCCCCGAGAGAAGAGGCTCCCCGGCTCCAACTATCGCGGACCATCGGACATAACGGGCGGGTATTTGAGGCTCTGGCCCCAGGTGTTACCCAAAACAATCGGCTGTACCTGTGATCTACGTCACGGTTGGCCGGACAGGCGAGGGGTGACGTCACAGAGACAGGAGAAGTCGATTTGGAGTCCTCTGTGATATGATATAGATAGGAAAACAGACGGTAGGAGAGTTTTCTGTGATTGAGATAGGAGAATAGACGATGGTGGAGTTTTTTTGAGATAGAGAGGTAGGAGAATAGACGGTTGAGAGTTCTCTGTTATAGGGATAGGAGAATATACGGTAAGGGAGTCCTCCGTGATAGCGATAGGAGAATAGGTGGTTGTGAGTTCTCTTTGACAGAAACATGAGAACAGACAGTAGGAGAGTTCTTTGAGATAGAGATAGGAAAATAGAGGGTAGGAGAGTTCTCTGTGATTGAGATAAAAGAATAGACGGTAGGAGAGTTCTCTGTGATTGAGATAGGAGAATAGACGATTGTGGAGTTTTTTAGATAGAGAGGTAGGAGAATAGACGGTTGAGAGTTCTCTATTATAGGGACAGGAGAATAGATGGTTGGAGAGTTCTCTGTGATAGAGGTAGGAAAATAGATGGTTGGAGAGTTAGTTCTCTTTGATAGAGACAGGAGAATAGGCGGTAGGATAGTTTTCTGCGGTCTCATAGAATGATGCCATGGATTGCCGGGAAAAAATGAGGGACAGTAGCGGCTATTTTGTAGGTCTTTTCAGTTTTAGCAAACATTTTACGGCACTTGCAACACAAACGGTAGCCCACCCCCAAAGGGATCAGAATTGCGTCGATGGAGACGTAAAAACACTTACAGTTTATAAAATTGCATTTCAAATATTGCGTGGACAGAGGTCGATGGGAAGGTTTGTGCAGTGAATGGGAAAAACAAACCGCACAAATATTTACAAAACACACTGGTCTTATAAACTGTTTTTCTTTATCGTAGCCGTCTTATTTTGCGGTTGGGGTTTCGTTTGGTTTTGTTTTGTTTTTGGAGGGTGGTTCTTTTTTATTTCTATTTTTATTATTTTGTTTTCCTTGTCTTGTGTTAACATAATATTACAGACATCATTTATCACAAGCAATCATTTTTTGGTATAATTACCCAGTTCCGTCCGTCTGGGATTCGGAACATTTTATACCGTAATTGCTTTAGACACAACAAGCAACGGCCGTTGAGTCAACACTTTATGAAGGTTATAAATATGCCGACGTCATCAACCTGCACACGCTCTGTCCACTTCATTCCTTTACTCACCATACCCACTCCATTCCTTTACTTACCACCCCGACTTCATTCCTTTACTCACTATCTCCACTTCATTCCTTTACTCACCATTCATTCCTTTACTTACCACACCCACTTCATTCCTTTACTTACCATTCCCACTTCATTCCTTTACTCACCATTCATTCCTTTACTCACCACCCC
>NW_004798012.1:289915-291162 GCF_000002075.1 Aplysia californica | reverse complement strand
GTCGTTCTACAACTAGGTCTTTGAGCTGTCTGCAGAAAGTTTAGTTTTAGTAAGAGTTTTACGGCACTCGCAACTGCATAAGGTCATATGAGCGCCGGAAGATTAGAAGTGTTACCAGAGAGTAACAAACATAAAAAAGAAGAAGGGGAGATAAGGGCGATAAATGTTTCATAGGAAAGAAGAAGCAAACCACACCAGAGCACCCGCCAACCACCCACTCTGCTGGAAGGGGTGGGGTGGGGAGGGAACATGGGGCGAGGGGGGGTGAAAATGCATGGGATGGGGTGAGGTGGAGGGTGACGAGGAAAGGGAGCTGAGGGTTATAAAAGTGGAGGAGGAGATACGAGGAGCAGGAAGAAGAGAAGGAGTTGGTGGTTAGGGAGGAGGTTAGGGAGTGGGGAGGGTGGGTGGAGTGGGGAGGGGGAGGTGGAGGGAGCGAAGAGAGTGACATAACAACAAAGATGAGGCCATAGAGACCTGGAACAGAGAAAAGGGGAGAAATACAATCAAAAGAGTAAGGAGCATAAGAGGGAAAAGAGAGGGAAAACGAGGAGGAAAAAGAAAATGTATATAACTCTTGCTAAAGACAGACATAAACGTAATGTAATCTTCTTTTGGGAGGGGGGGTATACGTTTCACGGCACTTGCAGCACAATGAGGTCATATAAGTGCCTAAGATTAGATGTGTTACAAGAGAGTAACAAACACAACGAAGATGGAGAAATAAGGACGTTAGATGTTGGATAGGAAAGAAGGAGCAAACTACACCAGATATAGCGTTGTTTGCCAGACATTTGGCGACCAACCAGAGAAAAAAGAGAAGACGAGACGGAAAGATATAGGACCTATCGGTGGCACCCTCCAACTTCCCACAGAGCGATATTGGCGCTCATATGACCTTATGCAGTTGCGAGCGCCGTAAAGCCCTCTACTAAAAAAAAACAACCCAAAAAACAGAGCGATAGAAATAACGAGATCCGGACGGAAGACAGAAAGATGAGCTCAACTAACAAGTCAAATGACAGGGTAACAGACACAAGAACAGGCACCCAGGACGAAGGTCTTTGGGAAAAGTCCAAACACAAAACGAAAGTTTTGGGTTTGTTTGTCTGGGGTTGTTTGTTGTTGTTGTTTTTTGGGCTTTTTTTGTGTTTTTTTTTTGTTTGTTTGTTTGCTTGTTTGTCCATTTATTTGTTCGTTAGTTTGTTAATTCCGTTGTTAGTTTTTGTTTTAGTAAAGGTTTACGG
>NW_004798012.1:282547-287525 GCF_000002075.1 Aplysia californica | reverse complement strand
AAGGAGGAGCCAAGGAGTAGCAGTAGAAAGGCTGCAGAAAGAGTCAGGAGCCCAGAGGAGGGGGCAAAGAAGGTGAGGGGGTGGGGGCAGAAAGTGGAATTGAAAGCAGACAACAGAACATTGCTAGGAAAGGAGGTGAAAGGAGACAATTTTAGAGAAGAAAATTGTTCGGTCGCTACCCGGATTCGAACCCGGGACCTTTGAATGAGAGGCGTACACCTTAACCTCTAGGCCACGAGAGCCCCCTGTGCGTGTATGTGTGTATGTATTATGTATGCGTGTGTGTGTAAGCGTGTGTGTGTATATGAGTGTGCGTGTGCATGTGTGCGCACGTGTGTGTGTGTGTGTGTGTGTGTGTGTGTGTGTGTGTGTGTGTGTGTGTGACATCACTTACCTCTAATCCACCAACGTCATGTCTAGACGTCAATATCGACAATTAGACAAAGCTGTCTTCCAAATTCTCTCGTCTGTCACTCCTTACACCTCCAGTCACGTCTTCTGTCAATCTCCGCGGGTATTCCAGTGAGAACCGAACCCCCACCCTCTGCCAATTTCCACAAGCCTGCACTGCTCACGTTTTAGTTTTGGTAAAAGTTTTACGGCATTTGCGACACAAATAGATCATAAGAGTGCCGGGCGCCCTGTGTCAATGGCGAGCTTTGGCGACATGCACCACACCAGCCTGCTTTTGGCAGTTTGAACAATTGTTCTCGACACCACACACCGTGTCACTTGTGTGTTCTGTCACTACACACTACACACACCGTGTCATTTGTGTGTTCTGTCACTACACACTACACACACCGTGTCACTAGTGTGTTCTGTGACTGTGTCACTCGTGTGTCCTGTCACTACACACTACACAGACTGTGTCACTTGTGTGTCCTGTCACTGTGTCACTTGTGTGTCCTATCACTGTGTCACGTGTGTGTCCTATCACTGTGTCACGTGTGTGTCCTATCACTGTGTCACTTGTGTGTCCTATCACTGTGTCCTGTCACTGTGTCACTTGTGTGTCTTTTCACTACACATACTGTGTCACTTGTATATCCTGACACTACACACTACACAAACTGTGTCACTCGTGTGTCCTGTCACTTTGTCACCTCTGTGTCCTGTCACTGTGTCACTTGCGTGTCCTTTCACTACACACACTGTGTCACTTGTATATCCTGACACTACACATCACACAGACTGTATCACCTGTGTGTCCTATCCGTGGCACAGACCCGTGTGCACCAAAGCATGCTCAGGCCACATGACCACACAGCTCTGAATCCACACAAGGGACAATAAAATACATCATGTACATATCGACAGTTAGACTATTCTCCGTGTGCACAAGTAGCACAAGTGTGCTGTTAGTGTTTATTTACAAGTCACAGTTAATATACGCCGTATGGGTTCCGAAGATTAGATGTATTACAAGAGAGTAACAGTTTAGTTTTAGTACGAGTTTTTACGGCACTTGCAACACAATAAGGTCATATAAGTGCCGAAGAATAGATGGGTTTCAAGGGAGTAACATACAAAGACAGACAAGATGATAGCAGATGTTTGATTAGAAAGAAGGAGTATATGCAAAGACAATATAATACAATTATGTTTGATTGGACAGAAGGGGTGGGTGCAAAGACCATATGATAGATGTTTGATTGGAAAGAAGGAGTTCGTATAGTTTTCGTAAGAGTTTTACGGCACATGCAACACAATAAGGTCATATAAGTGCCGAAGAATAGATGAGTTACAAGAGAGTAACATACACAAAAAAAAGGAGGAGAGATAAGGACGACAGACGTTCGATAGGAAAAAAGGAGAAAACCACACCAGAGCACCCGCCACCCACTCGCTGAAATACGCCGTATGGGTTCCGAAGATTTGATTTGTTGCAAGAGAGTAACATACATAAGACAGACAAGATGATTGGTGTTTGATTGGAAAGAGAGAGTACATACAAAGGCAAGATGATAGATGTTTGATTGAAAAGAAGAAGTAAACGGCAGCAGACCACCCGCCAACCGCCCACTCCTGCTCATATATTTGGGGGGATACAATTGGGAACCTATAAATTTGTCATTTTGTTTGGATGTATCCTAGAGCATGGCATTGAAAAGTATTCCCTGCGGTTAATTGAGCATCTCACATCAAAGTTTTCAGAACCATTTTTCTGAACAACATTGTTCGGTCGAGAACGTGTCATGTTAAAGAAATTTCTAGAAGAAATAAACCAGGAAAGAACACGCCTTTATGTTTATTTCTTGAATTAAATTTTGAGACTAAGACAAGTCAAGCACAAGTATTTTCCAGATTATATTAGTGCGTATCTTATCATCCCAGAAAACGACTTTCACAAGTATCGTACAGTCCATCCTAGAACGTGACATTCACAAGTACAGTGTAGTTTCGAACGTCCATCCTAGAACGCGACATGCACAAATATTGTGTCGTTTAGAGCGTCTATCATAGAAAGCGGCATTCAGAAGTATTGTATAGTTTAGAACGTTCATCCTAGAACACGACATTCACGAATATTGTGTAGTTTAGAACGCGATATTCACAAGTATTGTGTAGTTTAGAACGTCCATCCAAGCAGATATCGGTCTGCGTACCTCCTGAAGCAAACGGTTGACGAAGGGGGCGGGGGGGGCACAGTTTGACGACGCGGGAAGATCGATGAACGTGTTTCACTTTGAGAACACAGCGCAGCAAGGTGGCACACCAAGAGACCTTCTGTCAGTCTAGACACACCTATATAGAGGCCTACCGTCACTGTCTAGACACACCTATATAGAGGTCTACTGTCACTCTCTAGACACACCTATATAGAGGCCTACTGTCACTGTCTAGACACACCTATATAGAGACCTACTGTCACTCTCTAGACACACCTAGGTATAATGTCACTGTCTAGACACACCTATATTGAGGTCTACTGTCACTGTCTAGATACACCTAATATAGGCTTACCCTCACTGCCTAGACACACCTATATAGAGTCCTACTGTCACTGTCTAGACACACCTAGAGGCCTACTCTCCCAGTCAAGACACACCTGTCACTGTCTAGACACACCTATATAGAGGTCTACTGTCACTGTCTAGACATACCTAGGCCTACTGTCACTGTCTAGACATACCTAGGCCTACTGTCACTGTCTAGCCACACCAATAATAGAGTCCTACTGTCACTGTCTAGCCACACCAGTATAGAGTCCTACTGTCACTGTCTAGACACACCAATATAGAGACCTAGTGTCACTGTCTAGACACACCATGTCCTACAACTGTCACTGTCTAGACACACCTAAAGGCCTACAACTGTCACTTTCTAGACACACCTAAAGGCCCACAACAGTCATTTTCCAGACACACCTATATAGAGTCCTACCGTCAGTATTCAGACATACCTATATAGAGGCATACTATCACGGTCTAGACACACCTATATAGAGGCCAGTATTCAGACATACCTATATAGAGGCCTACTGTCACGGTCTAGACACACCTATATAGAGGCCAACTACCACTGTCTAGACACACATATAATGAGACCAAAAATCCTAAAATATCTCTTTAACAGGTGAAACAATGCTACTCCTACGTTGCACAGCATTTGTATCAGTTTGTCTTAACTTTATCATATTTTTCTATAACAATTAAGGCTAGATTTTTTGTTAACTTCTCTTTATAAATTAATTTGATATACTAGAAATCTTCGTCACACGGAAAATGGAATTGTTCACAGCACTTCTCGCTTATCACACACATTCTGTATACACACATGGCCTACGTCACAGCTCACCAAAGACTACTTTTAGTAGCAAAACTACTTACAAGAAACTAGTTCTATAGTGAACATATTTTTGCACTAAAGGTTCTCAATGCATAAAGATAGTGTCACGATTAGAAAAAAATGGATGGATTAGCTTTTAAAGGCTATACTACCACAGCTGTAAACCTTTTAAAATCTGTTAGAAGAAAAAAAAAACAATTTGATTTTTTATTAAGTATTTATTAGGAAATATTCTAGAATACAGCGAAAAGGTGTTTACAAAACATTGACATGTTCCGACAAATGGATACAAGTCATTGTGCAAAAGCAGGAGATTGTATGTTCGATATTTGACATGAGGAAATGTTTGACAATTAGATGCCTTACGAATTTTTGACCGCGCGACAGAGGCCAAGATCTACAATTGCCACTGTCTAGGCACAGTGATTAGCCTCGTTACACGGGACCCGCCTAGCCGAGACTGACGACGTGGGGAACGACGGCTCACCGCATCCACACACAAGTCAATAACTGGACAGGACAGGAACAATCCGACAATAATATACCCAACACATACATCGCGTGACTGCTTCAGCTCATTATCTGACCGTCAATAACTGAAGACTCCGGTGGGAAAACAACATAAGTCACAATTTAACTCTTTCTAAACCACCAGTTCTCAGTAGTAGTAAGAGTTTTACGACACTTGCAAGACAAAAAGGACATATAAGTGCAGAAGATTAGAGGTTATACAAGAGAGTAACAAAAACAAAAAAGAAGGACGGGAGATAAAGACGATAGATGTTTGATAGGAAAAAAGAAGCAACCCACACCAGAGCACCCGCTAACCACCCACACCAGTGGTCAGAACATGATCAAACGAACAAAAACCACCAAAAAAAAAGACAACCCAAAATCACAACCCTCTCCAAAACAAACAAAGGCACCGACAGAGATTTTGACATAACAGCACATGGTACACAAAGAGTTCAGAAAGTGGAGAAACTGAAAATTCCAAGTTTGAATCGCATAGTGAGTAAAAACATTTTTCTTTGACGGTTCATAGCACGGCGCATAGGTGGTTATCTGTGAGGTCATTGGCGGAGAAGAAAGATCCATTTGTAGAGAATACTGCAAACGTTTAACAAGGGAAAAAACTCATCTTGTAAAAATAGTGACTTGTCAGGTGGGGGAAGAGGTGGTGGGG
>NW_004798012.1:279181-280488 GCF_000002075.1 Aplysia californica | reverse complement strand
GGAGGGGGCGGGGGTGTTTGGGGAGTGGTAAGTGTTTTACGGAGCTCGCAACTGCATAAGGTCAAATGAGCACGCGGGACACACCAAACATTTTCAGTTGGTAGGAAATTTTGAATTTTGCCTGGGTGGCGGGTGAAGCTTACTTACTCTTATCGATTTTGGACCACCAAGGGATTTTGAACGAGCGCAACTTGCACACGGGACCTCCGTATAATACTTATTATAATATCCACGAAGGAAATACCCAGACGTCTAATGCCTACTACGCCACTATCAACACTGTTACCTTATTTAAGAGGCCGGTCCTCCGAATTTAACGTACACCTCCGACAGGACCGAACCGATTGGGTGGAGAGCTTTGAAAACTTACAAAACGAACCAGCGTTCAAGAACACCCTGTGTGGGATTCGAACCAGGGCCATCTGTTCCGTAGTCCAGCACGATTCGTTACAAACTGAGTTAGGGAGCGCTCAAAATACTCAGAAAAGGCTGGAGATCTGACTAACGATATAACCCTTGTTGTACAGTCAAACTGAAGAAAATCTTACAAAATCATTAGCACAGCTGGTTTTTGTGTATTTGCTTTTAATGTTTTGGGGTATTTTTTTGTTTTAGAAGAGGTTTTACGGCGCTCGCAACTGCATAAGGTAATATGAGCGCCAGAAGATTAGAGGTGTTACAAGAGAGTAACAAACATAAAAAAGAAGGAGGGGAGATAAGAAAGATGTTTGATAGGAAAGAAGAAGCAAACCACACCTGAGCATCCGTCAACCACCAACTTAGTTTTGTTTGTTGTTGTTTTTTAATCCCAATATTCCAAAGCACAACAGATCCTGTTGTGTAGCACTCAGGTACTTCGCTGTTACACGCAGAAGACCCGAGTTCGATTTCCGTGTAGGGAGAAACTTGTATCGAGTATCTCGGTCTTTCTGCTGGAATGGTAATGTTTCCTTCTCAGCCCGGGCTGATCCTGACACGCAGGTTTGGAAGCCCGCTTCCTAAATGATCTAAACGTGTTGACGAGAGCTTAGAAACATCTACATTAACATTTACATTTTACAACAGGTCCCGCTCGTGATTAGACACGAAAAGCGCGAACATGGAAAACTGGAGATACGTCGTTTGTCCCATTGCCCGGTATGTAATCTGCACATGTTCCGAGAGCAACATGTCACCTCTAGCCATAGTAGTCGGGCGTAACTCCTGGATATTCTGTCATTATCACGGGTAAACTCAGTGGCGGTACAGCCCAATCCCGTCAGCAGACAGACGGCTGGCCCTCCCCGAACCTCTTTCTACCGACCCCC
>NW_004798012.1:276294-279081 GCF_000002075.1 Aplysia californica | reverse complement strand
ACAAACCAAACAACAAAAGAAAACATTAAACAGCTACTGCTACAACAACAACAACAACAACAACAACAACAACAACAACAACAACAACAACAGCAACAACAACAACAAGGAGCAACCTCGTGGGTTTTCGTGCACGCCAAATATAATTCGGTCTTTTAAACTCAAGTTTTCGGCTCTCTTGTATGGTCAAAAGTCCGTGGCGTAACTTATTGTCAATTATTTCCTCAACTACCGAACATAAAGTCTCTAGCTTTTGCACAATGCCTAGTATCAATTTGAACAGATCAATATTTTTGTGCACTACTGTCAGCTGTATTCTAGAAAGTCCTCCATAGATAAATGCTAATTTAAAATCCCAGTGTGTGGTTTCCACAGCTTTTAAAAGGTTTACAGCTGAGACAATATCGATTTCAAAAGCACGTCCGTCACTTTTGTTAATCGCAACATTATGTTTATTGAACGCATGTTTTGAGATCCTTTGGTGCAGATTAATGTGTTCAATGTAAAATGAATGTCTTGTAACAGGTTTTGCCACTACGAACTGTGCTCACTTGTCTGCCTACACAAGTCGCCGTTCCAGCTCTGTTTTACATGTACTGTATTACCACGCCAAGCCACATGCCACCACGACAAAAGTTGAACGACTTCGACAGGACCCGAGCAAGTGCCTGGCTGCAGGATGGAGTTGACGTGTGCCAAGTCTCACGCAGACTTCAGGTTTCACACTCCACCATCATACGGCTGAGGCAGCGGTTCGCGGCGACAGGAAGAGTCCAGGAGCGGCGTCGCACGGGTTGTCCCAAGAAAGAGACAGCAAGAGAGGACCGCAACAGCCAACGCCAAGCCATACAGTTAGCGGACTAGACCTGCCAGCGTCATCAGGTGACGTCTGCAAGCTGCCACCAACACCACAGTCTGTTCTTTTAGTTTTAGTAGAGCTTTAACGGCGCTCGCAACTGCATAAGGTCATATGAGCGCCAGAAGATTAGAGGTGTTACAAGAGAGTAACAAACATAAAAAGAAGAAGGGGAGATAAGGACGATAGATGTTTGATAGAAAAAAAGAAGCAAACCATACCAGAGCACCCGCCAACCACCCACCCACAATCTGTTCGCAGACAATACGTAATCTAATTCATGACGTCAACCTTCGTGCGCGTCGTCCAGTCAGAAAACCTAAGCTGACCCAGAACCAGCGAGCCAACCGTCAAATCTGGTGCACTGGGCACCAGAGGTGGACACGTGCCCAGTGGACAGAGGTCCTGTTCACTGATGAATCTTGGTTCTGTCTGACACCAAGTGATGGCCGAACCCGCATCTGGAGGGGTCCACGAGAGCAGCTTGCTGACAATGCAGTTCAAGAAACGGTCCCGTTTGGAGGCGGCTCCATTATGGTTTGGGGGGAGGTGGATCAGCATGCATCACAGAACCCCCCTCCCCCCTTCCCGTCATTAACCAAGTCGACTGTATCCTGACAGGACAGCGATATCTGCAGGAGATCCTTCGACCTCTGGTCGTCCCGGCGCTGCAGCAGATTGGGCCTGCTGCTGTCCTTCAGGATGACAACGCCACGCCGCACGGGTCCAGGGCCGTCAGCGCCTTCGTGCAGCAGGCGGGGCTTACCCGCATGGTTTGGCAAGCCAACAGTCCAGACCTCAATCCTATTGTACAATTGTGGGCTGAGCTTGGTCGGAGAGTTCGGGAAAACCACCCATTGCCCGCCAACCAACGGCAGCTGCTTGGATGGCTGAAACAAAAATGGAACAACATTCCCCAGGCCTTTCTGGCACGCCTGATCAACTCTATGCACCAGTGGTACCTTGACTGCCTTGTCGTGAATGGTGAACACACAGGCTTCTGACAGTTCTATTGACATTCACGAACTTAAACTGGTCGTTTTCTTTGATATTGCTAAGACTTTTTGAGACCCTTTTCTTTGTGATTTTCGACTTTGAGGATGGGTCCCTTTTGAAAGCTAGGAATTATGCATTTCGATTTTGGTTGTAATGAAATGGCTTTTTTCTTTTGCACTTATGGATTGATGAAGTAAACGCATGTCAAAGAAGGAATAATTTGATTTGCTGGCTTTTTATTATGAGAGCACTTTTCAAAGTGGTCCTTAACTTTTTGTGAAGTCTGTATTATAATTGCCGAAGATTACAGTAGGTGTTACTAGAAAGTAACGTACAAAGAAAAGGGGTAGAGACAAGGACGGTGGATGTTTGATAGGAAAGAAGGAGCAAACCACAGCAGAGCACCTGCCAACCAATCACGTTCAAGCTCTGAATGACACGACCTGCTCCCTCACTCTCCGGGCACCCCGACCTGACCCAACGGCGGCAAATTTCCTTGCTACGTCTGTCAGCTAATGACAGACACAAACGCCTAGATATTTAGTTAAATACTACAACAACAACAACAACAACAACAACAACAACAACAACAACAACAACAACAACAACAACAACAACAACAACTACAACTACAACTACCACTACTACCCCCCCCCCTCACTCCATCCCACGTAAAGGTCACACACACTACTACGACTACGACTACGACTACTACTACTACTACTGCTACTACTACTACTACTACTACTACTACTACTACTACTACTACTACTACTACTACTACCACCACAACTACTACCACTACTACTTTTCCCCCTCCCTCCACCCCACATAAAGGTCACATACTACTACTACTACTACTACTACTACTACTACTACTACTACTACTACTACTACTACTACTACTACTACTACTACTACTACTACTACTACTC
>NW_004798012.1:273946-276160 GCF_000002075.1 Aplysia californica | reverse complement strand
CTTACCCCACCACACGTCAAGGTCTCACACACACACACACACACACACACACACACACACACACACACACACACATCAATCTCCCAGGCCGTAACTCCCCCCGCATCCGGAGTACAGCACCGAGCGTCAGGCAGTAGCAGACTCCACCACCTATCGAGGCATGGAGGAGAGATTAAGTGCAGAAGAGAGCACGAGATAGCCCCATCCATCCATCCATCCATCCATCCATCTACTCTTCCATCCACAGGATGCCTCCGGACAATACGACAACATTAGCGAAGTGTGCTGACAAAATGAATTACTTCTCGGACTCAAGTCCTATGAAAATAGATGCTTCGCACTTATAGGTGAAGTTTTTACTTAAGAAGAATTTATAAGTATGAAATAATAAAAGACATACTTAAAGAATAAAGCACCAATAGAAAATCGGCAAATTTGATCATATTGTCGATTTTTGGCCAATATCTCCATTTGTGGATAGCGAGAAGTAACTCATTATGTCAGCACGCCTCACCACAGTTATGCACCGCCCCTCCGAGCTCGGGAAGACAGAAGACAGGAAGGAGAGACGTACCGACCATGATCATCAACGTCTGCTCTGCCGCAAGCTGACAAAACGCCTTTTTTTATTTTGGCGCCAATATTTGTTTCTTTGCCACTAGCCCTACTTGTGTGGAAAAAAATCAAATAGAAATTGTGACTAGGTTTGGAATAAACGTCACGACTAGAAAGTGCCGATTGCAAAAGTTGTTTTAGCTTTAGTAAGAGTTTTACAGCATTTGTAACACGATAAGGTCATATAAGTACTGAAGAACAGAGGTGTTACAAGAAAAGTTGTTTTAGTAAAAGTTTTACAATACTTGCAACACAATAAGGTCATAATATCAGTGCTGAAGAATATAGGTGTTACAAGAGAGTTTCGGTTTTAGTCAGAGTTTTACAGCACTTGCAATACGATGAGATTATATAAGTACCGAAGAATAGAGGTGTTCCAAGAGAGTAACAAACACAAAAAAGAAGGAGGAGAAATCTGAACGACAAATCTGATGTTTTATTGGAAAGAAGAAGCAAACCACACCAGAGGACCCACCAACCACCAACTCCAAGAGTTGAACATTGTCATTTTGAATTGTTTGAGCAAAGAGAAGCACATCGGCACAATACTGGCCATTTAGTGCTTGGAAAAAGTAAGACCAACAAATAGAAATAACAGAAGGAAAGTCAGGAAGAAGGACTACCAGTGGCACCCTCCAACCATCCACCCAGAGAGGTGTGTTATATTAGGTGAAATACGGTATGACTTTAACGCCCCTATAAACACTATTAGGTTATTTAAGGGGCGGGACTTCCTAGTTTAACGTCTGTCTCCGATAGGACAGAGCCAAGTGGGAAGTTTGTGTAAAGTGCCTTTCCCAAGGGCACAACGTCGGACCGTGCTGAGGCTCAAACCCCCGAACCCGCAATCTCACGATTACAAGTCCGGTAGCCTAAGTGTGTTATATTAGAAGTGATTAAATCATGTGTCAACCGTTACAACCCACGCGTGAGGTAACAGCCCATACCGTGCCTCGTGCCGTCAACAACAAGTGTGGCTCCGTGCTATAGAACAAGGGCGTGAAACAAACAAAACATGATTTTGTTTGAGTAAAGAGAAGCTTTTATAGTTTAATAAGAGAATTACGGCACTTGCAACACAATAAGGTCATATAAGTGCCGAAGACTAGAGGTGTTACAAGAGAGTAACAAACACAAAAAGAAGGATGGGAGATAGAGATGATAGATTTTTTTTAACAGGAAAGAAGGAGCAAACCACACCAGAGCACCCGCCAACCACTCACTACTACAAAAAGTGTGGTTCCACTCAAAAGAACAAGGGCGTCGTACAAACAAAACATGATTTTGTTTGAGTAAAGAGAAGCTTTTATAGTTTTAATAAGAGTTTTACGGCATTTGCAACACAATAAGGTCATATTTATAAGTGCCGAAGACTAGAGGTGTTAAAAGAGAGTACAAAAAAAAAAAGAAGGAGGAGAGATAAGGACGATGGATGTTTGATAGGAAAGAAGGAGCAAACCGCACCAGGGCATCGGCAAACCACCCACTAAAGACAAGCGCATCGACACAAATATGGTCATTTGGTGGAGGGGAAACGTCAGACTGACAGACAGACAGACAGACAGACAGACAGACAGACAGACAGACAGACAGACAGAC
>NW_004798012.1:270840-273315 GCF_000002075.1 Aplysia californica | reverse complement strand
ATAATATATATACACACACTCACACACACAAAAACCCAGGACAGGTGCAGTGCTGTCTTTTTCCTTCCTCCTGAGAGGTGACGGTAGACAGGTGGACTTGGGTGTGCTTCACTGAAGTATTAATTGCTTTGTACGCTTTTGTAAACAGACAGAGCAAATAGTTTTTGGTGATTTAGCCAGGTTACCGTTGGTTCTTGGTAAAATCAGATAGAATGATAGGGTAGTTCTCTCTGTGGGGTTCGTGGTAGGGGTGGGAAGAGAGAGCAAGTGAGACAGAAAGAGAAAGAGAGATGGAGAAAGAGAGATAGAGAGAGAGAGAGACAGAGGCAGACAGACAGACAGACAGACAGACAGACAGACAGACAGACAGACAGACAGACAGACAGACAGACAGACAGACAGACAGACAGACATACCAGTAACGCCCTACAACTACCCGCTAAAAAATTTGAGTTCGGGTCTGAGTAAAGAGAAACGCATCTAAACAATAACGGTAATATTGTGCAGAGGAGAAACGTGACAGACTGACAGAAACAACAGAGGAAACCAGAGACTCTGCAGTAACAGAGATATAAATAGTATGCTTAGTAAATAGAGAAATAAACGTGCTTAGCGAATAGAGAAATAAATGTGCTTTTCAGAGCCTGTATTCTTTGGTCGGCGTTGAGCGCTCCAGAAATGTCATTCACGTATACAGGAAGGGTCGGTGGGGTGTGGAGGGTTTTAGTTTTAGTAAAGGTTTTACGACACTCGCAACTACATATGGTCATGTGAGCGCCAGAGGATTAGAGGTGTTAGAAGAGAGCAACAAACATTAAAAAGAAGAAGGGGAGATAAGGACGATAGACGTTTGAGAGGAAAGTAGAAGCAAACCACACCAGAGCACCCGCCAACCACCCACTGGTGTGGAGGGGGGCAGAGGAGGTGGGGTAGCAAATGTAGGTACACAGTATCACATCGTTGTTATAGTTCGTCATTTATCAAGATTGTTAAAGGAATGTGTACAAGGTTATCCACAATTTACACAAGGTGATCCACTGTTTACCAGGTTATCTATTGTGTACACGGTTATCCACTTATGCACTGAGTACATGGTTATTTACTTATCCATTGTTTACACGTTTACCCACTGTGTGCACGGTTATCCACAGTGAACTAGGTTATCCACGTATCCACAGAATACAAGGTAATCCACAGTGAACACGCTTACCCACTGAGTACACGGTTATCCACTGAGTACAAGATTGCCCACTGTGTACATAGTTATCGCTTATCCATTGAGTTCACGGTTTTCCACTGTGTAAAAGGTTAGCGACTTGATTCACCAAGCTTAGTTTCTCCATACTAGGCACATATATTTCTCTATTTACTAGTACAATCATTTCACTCTTCACTAAGCACAATTATCTTGTTGTTCACTGTAAGCACATTTATGTCTCTATTTACTTAGTACAATTATTTCACTAAGCACAATTATTTTTCTATTCACTAATAAGCACATTTAGATCTCTATTTACTAAGAATATTTATTACTCTATTCAATAACTGTAGAATCTCCATCCACTGGGCATGTTTGTCTTCATTGGCTAAGCATGGTTTCTCTTCATTCCGTAGGCACAATTTCCCTTCACTTCTGTCACTAAGCAAGCACAATTTCTCCATTCACTTCTGTCACTAAGCAAGCACACTTTCTCCATTCACTTCTGTCACTAAGCAAGCACAATTTCTCCATTCACTTCTTTCATTCACGAAAGCACAAATCCTTCATCCACAATGTATTTTTTTTCTCCATTGACTAATCACGCATGATTTCTCGAGATCCAGAAAGCATAAATTATTCTCCCTTCAGTAAGCACAGATGGGGTTGTTTTTTTCATTCAGTATTTCTTTCCTTCACAAAGCAGCTTCGTTCCTCCACTTTTTCTTTCCTTCACTAAATACGGATTTTTACCCTTCACTATTTCTTTCCTTCACAAAGCACAATATCTTCATCCCCAAAGCGAGGTAAAGACCTACTGGGCGGGAGAGCGGGGCTTGCCCTGGGGTGACCACTACTGTCGCTCTGTCCCTCGGCCGTTTGGAGAGAAATCAGGGTGACCCTGGGTCTAGATAGTCCTGCGTGTGTGTCTGTTGTGTGGGGTGTGTGGGGGTGTGTGGGGTGTGTGTGAGGGAGGGTGTGAGGGGGTGTGAGGGGTGGGACTGTTGGCACCAGGGGACAGTGGTCAAGACAGCAGCAGCTGGTCATTGATGGGTCAACGAACTCCAGGGGGTGGTGAGATTAAGTCGGGGGGGTGGGGGTGTGTGGGGTGTGTGTGAGGGGAGGGGGTGTGAGGGGTGGGACTGTTGGCACCAGGGGACAGTGGTCAAGACAGCAGCAGCTGGTCATTGATGGGTCAACGAACTCCAGGGGGTAGTGAGATTAAGTCGGGGGGGAGGGAGGGGAGAGAGAGAGAAAGAGAGAAAGAGAGAGAGAGA
>NW_004798012.1:267522-270166 GCF_000002075.1 Aplysia californica | reverse complement strand
TGTCTGTCTGCCTGCCTGCCTGTCTGTCTGACTGACTGTCTGTCTGTCTGACTGTCTCTCTGCCTGCCTGTACTGTTTCTTTTTCTAGCCAGTATTTGTTAAGACCAATAATCTCTCGCAACAGCCGTAATGAGACTCAGAAATTGGCGTCTGCTGTCAGCGCGCGGGAAAGTTTGGGCGCCCGGCGTGGCTTGTCACGGGGTCAGTGAGAGGCGAAACAGTCACTGGCGCAAAAGTGAAACCTAGCTTTGTTGACGCAAACGACACAGGGGAACACCTTCACTCTCCTTTTGTTTCCCTTCGGAGTTGATGATGTTTTGGGCTTTTTTTTTAGTTGATTTTTTTTTTTTCCTTCTGTAGGAGCGTTTGCTTTGGTAAGTGTCTCTACGTGTTTTCCGGCGCTTGCAACTGCATAAGGTCATATTATGAGCGCGCAGGAAACATTTAGAAACATTTTCAATTTGGTTGATATTTTGAACTTTCCCCGGGTGGCGGCCGAAATCTATTCTTATCGATTTTAAGACCACCAAAGGATCTTTAACGTGCACAACTTGCACACGGGACTTAAAAAAAAGACTCCCCAAAACAACCCAGGTTCAGAACCTCACGTTTGGGATTCGACCAAGGGCCATCCGCTCCGTACTCTAGTTGTGTTTTTTTAGTTTCAGTAGGAGTTTTACGGCACTTGCAACACAATAAGGTCATATAAGTGCCGAAGATTAGAGGTGTTATAAGAGAGTAACAAACAATTAAGGAGGGGAGAGAGAGACGATATATTTTTTTTATAGGAAACAAGGAGGAAACAACACCAGAGCACCCGCCAACCACCCACTCCGTAGTCCAGCGAGATACCAGCTGAGCTGAAAGCACCACGGACCACCAGCAGCTTGTCCTGACCAAACAGACAAAGTAAGTTTGTACACACTCGTAGACACACTCACAGATACGACCGTAAGTGCCGAAGAGGTGTTACAAGAAAGCAATAACAAACAAAATAAAAGAACAAGAGATAAGGACGATAGACGTTTGATAAAGATAAGGAGGAAAGATAAGGAGGAGAAAACCACAGCAGAGCACCCACCAACCAACCACACTAATAGGTGGACATAATTATGACTGAAGTCAGGGGTAGAGATATGACTTTCAGAAAATAGAAAAGAAGTAGGGACTACCATTGAACCCATCCGTCCTTTAAAAAAAAACACCAGGATAAAATTGCAAATCCACACAGCATTGGTTACGAACAAACGAAAAAACAAAAAACATAACAAAACAAAACAAAGCCAAAAAAAATCAAAGCAAAAACATCAAAATCACCCAGACCTGAAAATCAAATATGACAGACTGGCGAAGACACACCGGCAAACACACATGCTCACCTGGCGTAATGATCTGCGGCGGTTCCATGACGTCACAACATCCGGCACACGGGGACACAACTCCACGATAATCCACTCAAGCTCCGCCCACTTCCTGCTTGACCAATGACGTGAGACCGTGACGAGAGGTAAATCCAATCGATAGATCCTTTTGAGGACCTGAAACATGGGACACGATGTCTGCTTGATAAACAACGACCACTGTGATGATGGTGATGATGATGATGATGCTGATGATGATGATGATGATGATGATGATGATGATGATGATGATGATGATGATGATGATGATGATGATGGTGATGATGATGGTGATGATGATAATGATTATGATGATGATGATGATGATTGTGATGGTGGTGATAATGAAGATGATAATGATGATGGAGATGGTGATGAGAAAATGGTTCCGAATGGAGGGTTCGCCGCACTTTCAAGTGTAACATTGTAATAAATACAATAATGTGTCACAAACTTAGCATCTGAAAGTAGGGAGGAGCGACAGAACCGCAAACGGGACCTAAGGGAAATAACCAGTAGAATATGAGTGTGAGATTGACAGAAGAATTGTGTCCCTTGAAAAGACTTTAGGGCAAGGCGGGGCGTGCACGGTCTTTCAACAAGCTTTATCACGATGTGATCAATGGGAAATAGCAAACATAATAATCATAGAATCTTCAGCGTGTTTAAAAGCGAATCAACGATAATATCTAGATTCTGCAATATACAGTTTTAAATACATAGCTTAACACACATACACACGCATAATAACAAACAAAGAAAAGACGGAGGAGAGATAAGGACGATAGATGTTTGATAGGAAAGAAGGAGCAAACCACACCATAGCATCCACCAACCACCCACACTAACAGGTGGACATAAGATAATATGCACACATACATGCCTACAACAAGCATAATATTATACACACATACATATACAACGTAATATGCTAGTGGGCGCGGCAAAGTGATATAACACTCGTGCTCACACTGAACTGGGGAACTTTGAGGTAGGCAAATATAATATATCCTCCGCCCAAAAACCGCCATTCGACGGGTCGGCGCATCATCCACATCACGTCGTGTGGTTTAACCGCAGCGAGTGTACTGACAATGACGATTTGCTTGCAATTTATGTGCTGCTCGTGGCGAAGAAAAAGAAAACGAGAAAAATATGGAGGAAAGTTTGTAATTTTGTTTACGAATGTGTGTTTTTGTGTGTGTATGTGTGCGTGCGTGTGTGCGTGTGTGCGTGTGTGTGTG
>NW_004798012.1:266520-267422 GCF_000002075.1 Aplysia californica | reverse complement strand
GTGTGTGTGAGTGTGTGTGTGTGTGGGTGGGTGTGTGTGTGTGTGTGTGGGTGGGTGTGGGTATGTGTGCCTGGGTATGTGTGCCTGAGTATATCCCTCGGTGGTCCAAAATCGATAAGAGTAGGCTTCAGCGGACACCCGCGCAAAATTCAAAAAAATTAATTCCACCAAACTGAAAATGTTTAAGGTGTCCTGCGAGTTCATATGACCTTACGCAGTTGCGAACGTCGTAAAATACATTAAAAACTAAACAAAACAAATACACTAATTGTAAAACGAAGAAACACTTCCTCTGCTCGTCAATACTCCGCCATCGATCTACCCACTGATTTGAGCGGTTTGTAAACGATCCACACAATCCGATCAATGTTCCTACTTGATGTAGGGTAAACGATCGACACGGTCAGATCAATGTTCCTACTTGGTGTAAACGAACGACACAGTTGGATCAACGCTCCTACTTGGTGTAAGGTAAACGAACGACACAGTTGGATCAACGCTCCTACTTGGTGTAAGGTAAACGAACGACACAGTCTGATCAATGTTCCTACTTGGTGCGGTGAAAACGAACGACGCAGTCGGATCAATGTTCCTACTTGGTGTAGGTAAACAAACAACACAGTCGGATCAATGTTCCTACTTGGTGTAGTGAAAATGAACGATGGAGTCGGATCAATGTTCCTACTTGGTAGGGTAAACAAACGACACAGTCGGATTGATGTTCCTACTTGGTGTAAAGAAACGAACCAGTTGGATCAATGTTCCTACTTGGTACAGTGTAAACGAACAGCACAGTCCTACACGCCCAGAGTGATGGTATAAGAACGTATAGACACTGTCGGATCAATGTTCCTGTTTGACGTATCCTCGCCCCAGATTCTCTCTCCACTCCCACCCCCACC
>NW_004798012.1:261821-263329 GCF_000002075.1 Aplysia californica | reverse complement strand
CTGTTCCTGCTATTCAAATACGGATGCCAATATTGGTTGTTGTTTGAAGGGGGGGGGGTGGTAGGGAGGGGGTTCTATCATATAAGACCATAAGCAACATTCGCTATTCAATACCCTCGCTGGCTCCATTTTAACTGGTAATTATCAAGGACAAAGATTTGCTGTGCTTACCCGGGTGATTTTAGATGCGATATTTTTTCAAATCATCATCATCATCATCATCATCATCATCATCATCATCATCATCATCATCATCATCATCATCATCATCATCATCATTATCATTATTGTTATTATTATCATTATCATTATCAAGATCACTATTATTATCAAGATCATTATCAGTATCACCCGTCCCGCCAACCACCCACACCACAAATCATCACCCCAATATCTCACAGACCCACCCGCCAACCACCCACACCACAAATCACCACCACAATACCTCACAGACACACCCTCCAACCACCCACACCACAAAAATTAAATCAGTACAACAATATCTCACAGACCCACCCACCAACCACCCGCACCACAAATCAGTACAACAATACCCCAAAGAATCACCCGACAACCACCCACACCACACGATAAACCAGGAACCAGAGACAACAACACAACAATATCCCAGGGGCTCTCGTGGTCTAGAGTTTACTGTGTTCGCCTCTCATTCAAAAGGGTCCAGGTTCGAAACCTGACACTGACGGAAAATGTTCTTCCTGCTCTTTAACCATGTTGTGTCGTCTGCTTTCGTCTCCACTTTCTTTCTCTCCCCCCCCTCTTTGCGTCCTCCTCTGGGCTCCTAACTTTTTCTGCAGCCTTTCTACTGCTACTCCTTGGCTCCTTACTACTGCTGTCTTTCAGCCACACCCCTGATCTCTTGGTAGGTAAGATCCAACACCTAACCTTCTCGGATTACAACAAAAAATCTCGGAGGTCTCGTGTGCAAATTTCGCATTTAATGATCCCAGGATGGTCCAAAAATCGATAAGAGTAGGCTTCGGCCGCCACCAGAGCAAAATTCAAAATTCCTACCAAACTGAAAATGTTTAACCCGCGCGCGTATATGACCTTAAGCAGTTACGAGTGCCGTGTGTAAAACACTTACCAAAACAAACAAACATTATCTCACAGGCCAACCCACGAGTCACCACCATCACCACCACACAACTCTATTCACGAACCAGGAATTACATGAATTACTTGAATGTAGAACTGGGGTCTTAGGAAGACGGGATGCTCCATGCTTCCTCGCCCCTCTTCATGAGGGTCCATTTCTGTGTGGGCAGGCTGATTGCCTCCATCACGAACCAGGAATCTTGCATCAACATATTAATAATATCCCACTCACAGAGCGACCCGCCAACCACCCACACCACACGACAAACCAGGAACCAGTAACTGGCCTAATACGACAATAATATCCCGCTCATAGACCAAACTCCCGGGTCACGAGCAGACAGGGCGAACGGACGGCGAGTTAACAAACTCGGGGGGGGGGGGGGGGA
>NW_004798012.1:260496-261682 GCF_000002075.1 Aplysia californica | reverse complement strand
CGGGGGGGGGGGGGGGAATTGAAATTCACAACAGCTGTGAACTTTGACCCAGAATTCTTCAAAACTGGCTTGAAATGGAAGGGGCACGCCCCACTCGTGCGTTGCCCCCGGGCCCACCAAACAATAGGGAGTCGGTTGATAGTAAAGATAGAGAGAGAGGAGGAGGACAGTGCAGTTTTTTGGGGCCCGCAATACAAGAAGGGAGGCTACAGGTTGAGGCCCATACGCTTTTCTACAATTGTACTGTAGTTCTCTGAGCGCAAAGCTATAAGATCTAGCCTTCGCCGATCCTGGATTTACCAAACACACGTGGAAAAACAAAGTGGGACAATTTCAAAAATGTAAAAACAGGAAAGCCCGGATCACCTTGTCTCCTCATTCTACTCATAGAGCAGGTAAAACGACAGGTTGTGCAATAGCTACTATAGGTAGACAGGTGGGTAGGTACGCAGTACGCAGATAAGCATGTAGGCAGGCAGGCAGGCAGGCGGGCAAGTAGGTAGGTAGGTAGGTAGGTAGGTAGGTAGGTAGGTAGGTAGTAGGTAGGTAGGTAGGTAAGTAGGTAGGTAGGTAGGTAGGATGGTAGCTAGGTAGGTAGGTAGATATGTAGGTAGGTAGGTAAATAGGAGGGTAGGTATGTAGGTAGTAAGCAGGTAAGTTTATAGGTAGGTACGCATGTAGGTAGGTAGGTATGCATATAGGTAGGAAAGTAGGTAGGTAGGCATATAGGTAGGAATCACGTATGTAGGTAGGTAGGTAGGCACATATGCACTTACGTAATCATCAGTCAGTTAGATAGGTAGGTAGGAAGGTGGGTGGGTGGGTGATAGGTAGGTAGGAGGTTGGTAGGTAAATAGTCAGCCAGGTAGATAGGTAGGTTGGTAGGAAGGTGGGTGGGTGGGTGGTAGGTAGGTATGTCGGTAGGAGGGTGGATGGGTGGGTCGGTAGGTTAGTAGTTAAGTAGGTTGCTCGTGGTCTTGAGACTACTGCGGGGAAGGGGGGGGGGCTTTCTTGGTCAAGGAGTCACTGTGCCGTCTGGAGGTCTGTCTGGTGCGCCGTTTGTCCGCGTGACCCAATTCTGCGGGCGGCCCGGGCGGGGTCACAACAGGGAGCCGACAGGTGAGTCCTGTGATACCTGCATGCAGTATGCAGCAGACGCGGTTAAACGTTATGAATATAATTATAT
>NW_004798012.1:256874-257898 GCF_000002075.1 Aplysia californica | reverse complement strand
TGAACTTGAGAGAGGGTGTGGGTGATATATAAGAAAAGACAAGACGCTGCAAGCTACGCCCACGTCGCAGACGTAGCTAGCCAAATGTGAAACAACTTTAGTAAGAGTTTTACTGTACTTCCTTTTGTTTTGTTTGTTTGAGCAAAGAGAAGCACATCGACGCACTGATTAATGGTCATTCAGTTCTGGGAAACAGAAAGGCAGACAGACAGAAACAACAGAGGAAAAGTAAAGAAGTAGGACCTACCAGTGTTACTTGGGTGGAGCATACAGAAAAGGAGGGAGAAAGAGGAGGGAAGATGATTTAGAGGGAAAACGGAACACAAGTCACACCAGAGAACCTACCAACCACCACTATAAATGCAATTATAAATTCTGATATTTTACGCCGCCATTTACACTTTTTTGGTCATTTTGGAGTCCAACAGTTACTGCTTCAACCCTGCCTTTCATGGCCAACGAAGGTTGAGAGGGATACAGTATCCCAGCAGACTGGCCCGAGCTGAAAGGGATACAACATCCCAGCGGACTGATCCTTGCTGAGAGGGATACAACATTCCAGCAGATAGTGAGATACAACATCCCAGCAGGCAGACCCGACAGAGGGATACAGCATCCCAGCAGACAGACCAAGGCTAAGAGGGATTCAGTATCCCAGCAGACTGACCCGAGTTGAGAGGGATACAACATCCCAGCAGACTGACCCGAGTTGAGAGGGATACAACATCCTAGCAGACAGACCCGGGCTACAGACAGACCTGGGCTGAGAGGGATACAGTATCACAGCAGACGGACCCGGGCTGAGAGGGATACAAAATCCCACCAGACAGACCCGGGTTGAGAGGGATACAACATCCCAGCTGATCGACCCGGGCTGAGAGGGATATAGTATCCCAGTAGACAGACCCGGGCTGAGAGGGACACAACACCCCAGCAGACAGAGGGACACAACACCCCAGCAGACAGAGGGACACAACACCCCAGCAGATCAGGGACACAACACCCCAGCAGACAGAGGGACACA
>NW_004798012.1:255040-256504 GCF_000002075.1 Aplysia californica | reverse complement strand
CCTACACACACACACACACACACACACACACACACACACAATTCAGCAAACAACTTTCAAACAAACGACAGATGTACTGGGGAATTAGGCTTGAGTAAAGAGATGCACATCGACACAATGACGGTCACAATTTTTAGAGAAGCAAGACAGACAGAAGCAAAAGAGGAGAAAGAAAAGAAGTAGGACCTACCAGTGGCGCCCTCCAACCACCCACACAGACAGAAACAACAGAGGGGGAAAATAATAAGACCTACCAGTGGCGCCCTCCAACCACCCACACAGACAGAAAGAACAGAGGGAAAGAAAAGAAGTAGGACCTACCAGTGGCGCCCAAGGATCAAATTTTTAAATTTTAGTAAGCTTTTTACGGCACTTGCAGCATAATTAGGTCATATAAGTGCCGAAGCTTAGAGGTGTTACAAGAGAGTAAAAAAAACATTTTAAAAAGGAGGAGAGATAAAGACGACAGTAGTTTGTTCGTTTTAGTAGAGGTTTTACGGCGCTCGCACCTGCATAAGTTCACATAAACGCCAAGGGGTGGATGTCAGCAGAAAAGTCCTCACAGGGAATCAGACTTACTCAGCTCACCTCTCTAGCTTCAACAGCACAAAGTCTGCTTCGACTATCAAGGCACCCCGGAAATAACAGAATCACAAGAGAGTGACAAACATACAAAGGAAGTAGAGGTAAAATGACGATAGTAAAGATTAGGAAAGAAAAGGCAGCACTTCCCTGCTGCAGTTCAGGCACAGTTATGAGCATGACATCGATGAATCAGCCCATTTACAATTATTCTGTGCATAAGAACAGGTTAATGTACCCCCTTTGGGAATGGCCTGAAGACACTTCAGTCAGTAGCACCGCCCCGTGGGGTAAAGGCGACAGCTGTTTGATAGGAAAAAAGGGGCAAACCACACCAGAGCACCCGCAAACCATGCACCCTCCGACCAACCGCACACACTGAAACAACAGAGGAAAAGTGAGTGGTTGGCGGGTGCTCTGGTGTGGTTTGCTTCTTCTTTCCCATCAAACAACTATCGTCCTTATCTCCCATCCTTCTTTTTTATGTTTGTTACTCTCTTGTAACACCTCTAATCTTCGGCACCTATATGACCTTATTGTGTTGCAAGTGCGGTAAAACTCTTACTAAAAACTAAACTAAAACAGAGGGAAAGAAAAGAAGTAGGACCTACGAGTGACACCCTCCAACCAAACGCTAAACTGGTGGCGTGCAACAGGAGTGCAGGTGAATATTTGAAATCCCCACACAAACAGATATTCACAAACAATCTCAAAGATCCTAAGACAAACACTGACACACATCAAAACAGGCAAGAAGACAAACAAACAAACAGACATGTTGACAGACACAAGAGCGCGCGTTCGGGGAAGGTTCATCCCTTCACAGAGCAAACACACACAGGGATGTACAGAGACAGGGGCATACACACACACACACACACA
>NW_004798012.1:243295-252439 GCF_000002075.1 Aplysia californica | reverse complement strand
TGTGTGTGTGTGTGTGTGTGTGTGTGTGTGTGTGTGTGTGTGTCTGTGTATATGTGTGTATGTTGTTATGTGTGTGTACCTTTGTGTGCGTGTATGTGTGCATACATGTTTGTGCATGTGAGTAAGTGTATAATGTGTATGTGTGTGTGTGTTTATCTATGTGTGTAAGTGTGCGTGTGTATGATGTGTGTGTGCGCGTGCGTCTGTGACTGTGTGCATATATGTTTAAGTATGTGAATGTGTGTATTTGTATGTATGTGTGTATGTGTGTATGTGTGCATGTACATGTGTGTATGTGTGTGTATGTGTATGTGTATGTGTGTGTCTGTGTATGTGTGTGTGCTTTTGTGTACACGGAAAAGAGAAACAGGCATGCAGACTGACGTATAGACAGACACAGAAAGCCACACAGACACACACACACACACACACACACACACACACACACACACACACACACACACACACACACAGACACACACAAACACACAAACACATACACACACATACACACACTGACGCACACGCACACACACATTTTCACACGCACAGTAGAAAGTGCCAGGAGGTCATGGGGAAGAAAGGAGAGGGGGGATTGGAAAGGAAGTGAAATGAGAAATATTCAGAGAAGAAAAGTTTTTGTCACTGTTTGGATTCGAACCCGCGGCCTATTGAATGAGAGGTCAGCACCGTACCTCTAGACCAAGAAAGCATTTCAGAACGTTTATTGTGGTAGTCATTGGGATGTTTCAGTTTTTCAGGATTGATCTTAGATTTTATTGAAAACATCTTTAGCCATTGCAATTCTTCGTTTTACTTAATGACTTATGTGGAATATTTGGCATAATATGATGTTATGAAATTACAAAGAGGATTGGCTTATTTTTTAAAAATATTATCATGCATTCTGTTTTCTTCAGATTCAACACAAATCTTTTACGTTCAGTTTCCGTTACAATCGTATCTAGGAAACGATCGGTGGCCAGCTTCTAAATTATGCTCTTAAAACTGTGTCATCATCATAGTTTCGCTTTTCGCTTTGTACAAATTATTAAAATCCAGGCAACTACATGGAATGCTACATCTTCCTCATTTACACATATGGCGCTGAGACCTGGGCTTTGACAAAGAAAAAAAAGTGGGTGGTTGGCGGGTACTCTGGTGTGGTTTGCTCCTTCTTTCCTATTAAACATCTATCGTCTTTATCTCCTCTCCTTTTTTTTTATGTTTGTTACTCTCTTGTAACACTTCGAATCTTCTGGCGCTCATATGACCTTATGCGGTTGCGAGCACCGTAAAACCTCTTCTAAAAAATGATTTATTTCTTTTTAAATTGCTGCGTTTAGAATGTGGTGCTACCGTAGAATGGCTAGAATAAATTGGAAAGCAAAAAGGACGAACAATGAGGTGTGTCAAATTCTCCACACAAGACAAACCATGCTAATAAAATAAAATGTAGGAAAACACAATACTTATACTATGGCCACGCAAAACGACACAAGACCATTGTGAAAGCGGGGCTTGAATGAAAGAAAAGCCAGGGGAAGACAAAGAGTAACTTGGATGGACAACATAAAAACATGGACTGGCCTGGATATGGCAGAATGTGCAACGGCAGCTCGCGACCGTGAAGGATGGAGGGTCATTACACGTCAGCCTCGGAGTCAGAGACGACACCTCCAGATACCCAGGTATCCATTCACTTTAAGACCTGGACATTCTTCTATGTTATTTCTAAGGATTGCTTCAGTGTGTAAGGCAAGGAGGTCAATCAAGAGTTTATATATATCCCAGCATTCCCCACATCTTCTCCACCGCCCTGTTCCCGCCTTTCCCCCAGTACCCACCACCACGCCACTTACTCCAGTTCTAAAAGACAAGTTTGGACAAAAGAAAAGCTTGAGGCGAAAGCTGGTCCCCCCTGGAACATGTCAGAATATATTCCTCTCTAGTCAGATGACTTCGTGGATACATCATTGCGCTTCAAAACATCTTTTCATTTGCCACAAGGACACGCTTCGCGGAGCCAGGAGAAAAGTCATGTCTGTAACTTTTGTGCAATAATGGAGCTGGGACGATAACTAAAACCGCTTGAATATTGAAAAATTCACCGACATTGAAAAATGTAATTTATTTAGTATTGTAGGGACATGAGAGAGATGAAGCTCACTTGGAAGGATGGCCCAGGACAGAGATAAACGGAAGGAGCTTGTATGTGGCCTATACCCTGCCAGGGGCGAAAGGCATTGGTGATGATTTAGTTGTGCTTTCATTTATTTCCCTGAGTGTTTGATTGATTTATTAATCTGCACATTTATTAATTTGTTAACTCCATTTTTCTCTGTCCTATCATTTCTTCTTTTTCTAAATATTATGTCTAACGAAATTAATGTGTGTTTGGTGCACACCCGTAGGGGGATGGGGAGGGGAGAATGGGGAGAGGAAGAGTAGGGAGGAGGAGGAGGATGGAAAGGGATGGAAGTGGATGGAAGGGGAAAGGGTATGCAAGGGGATTGAAGGGGGTGGAAGGGAAAGGGGGATAGAAAGGAAAAGGGAATGGAAGGGAAAAGGGGATGGAAAGGGAAAAGGGATGAAAGAGAAAAGTGGATGGAACGGGGAAGGGGGATGGGAGTGGATGGAAGGGGATGGAAGTGGGAAGGGAGATGGAAGGGAGAAAGGGGGTGGAAGGGGATAGAAAGGAGGTAGAAGGGAAAGGAAGGGGATGGAAGGAGGTGGAAGGGGAGTGTGGAAGGGGATAGAAAGGGAGGAGGAGGGGATGAGAAGTGGAAGGGGTGAGGTGGGATGGGAAGGGGGTTCTATCAGATAAATACATACTCGACTCAAAACATCCGTCTTTTTTTGTCTTTTTTGGGGGGAAGGGGGTGGGGCACTGCTTAAATTTTTATTTATAAATTTTTACATGATTGTAATATTGTATACGCCCAGTCTGACACATTATAGATTAACTAGCAGACGGGTTGTTTCAGTCCCGCTTGTCAGGGCCAATCTGAGTTGTAGTTTTAGTAAGTGTTTTGCGTCATCTGCAGCACAAAAAGGTCATATAAATGCCGAAGATTAGAGTTGGTACAAGAGAGTGACATACAAAAAGCAAAGGAGGGGAGGCACGGACGATAGATGTTTGATAGGCAGGAAAGAAAGAGCAAACCACACCAAGGCACCCGCCAACCCCCCACCCTTGGTTGACTGGTCCTTGCACGACACGGTGGTTTACTTTATTGTCAGTATTTTTACCTCGACATCGACACAATTTGGGTCATCTAGGAAGCGGGCTTCCATCGCTGCATGCGCGTGGCTGGTCCGGGCTACGATGGATAAAACAACAGCCCAGCAGAAAGACTGATCAGATACTCGATAAAAATGTTCTACCCCTCTCATCTCAGGGCTCCAACTCGGGACTCGAACTCGGGACTCGGAACTCGGGACTCCTAATCGTGCGACACGGAAGCGCCTAGCCCACAGGGCACGCACGTGCTGTACGAAAACACAAGACATAACACATAACACATAACACAAGACATAACACAAGCAGCGTGGGCGCACCCGGGCAACCTACAGTGGGGTAGTAAGTGACTCTCGATCGCCTTATCTTTACATATCACGGTTGTATCATGTTCAGGTTATTTATTTGTGTGTGGGCGTTTGGAGGGTGGGGTATCACTGGTATTGGTAAGTCCTGTTTCTTCAGTTTCCTTTTCTTGTTTCTAATGGCTACCCTCCTAAAAATAAAAACAGCAACAAAAACAATGACAAAAACACCAAGAAAAGAAGAAGGTCAAAAACCCCTGTTGAGATCTGAACTCCCAACCTCCGTGCCATTGTACAGAATACCATACGAGAAAGAGGGCAGTTAGTGAAATGATGATAATAATAATATTTACAATAATAATAATAACTATTATTATTATTATTATTATTATTATTATTATTATTATTATTTAATCACTTTTTCAAATTACTTATATAGCACTTAGATATCTACTCCCATACATTACAGCTCTACGCGCTGTACAATACTTTCACCTCAACACGAAACAAGTAAATGAACATGCATTCATACACTCTTAAGATTAATGCTAGCCTAACACATTAGCAGACATTCATACTATCGCAGCACCGTAGACAAAAGAATGAACAAAGTAGTTTGTCTTACTGTCACACAGAATGAACAAAGTCAAAGTAATTTGTCTCACCATCACAGTACAACAGACGACAGAATAAACAAAGTAATTAGTCTCACCGTCACACAGAATGAACAAAGTAATTAGTCTCACCGTCACACAGAATGAACAAAGTAATTTGTCTCACCGTCACAGTAAAACAGACGACAGAATGTACGAAGTAATTACTCTCACCGTCACACAGAATGAACAAAGTAATTAGTCTCACCGTCACACAGAATGAACAAAGTAATTTGTCTCACCGTCACAGTACAGCAGGCGACAGAATGTACAAAGTAATTTGTCTCACCGTCACAGTACAACAGACGACAGAATGAACAAAGTAATTTGTCTCACCTTCTCCCTCAAGCCGAGAATAATCCAAGAGTCATCTAATCCTGAGTGAACAGAAACGTTCCTCGGCTGTATGCGACCAGCCAAGAAGTCAGAGATGTGTTGCTCAGATACGTGTTTGTAGGTGATCATCCAACGATCCTCCAAGAAGTCAGAGATAATATGTAGATACGGCAATCCTTCAACTCCCACAATACACGCACTGATAGTCACATTCATTAGTCGTTTCACTTCTTGGCTCACTGTCAATTCATCGTGTTATATTAGTATCCTTCTGTCTGTCGGCCACTGGGTTGGAGAGGCACTCTCAGAGTAAACAAGTGAAAAACCAGTCTTCTCTTCTCCAAACCGCGCAACGCAACAAGTCTTTAAAAAGTCGGACTGGGTTGAGCGATTCTTTTGTGAGAAATTCCGCGGTGAAAATGTGTATGTGTGTGTGTAGACGCGACACACTTCATGTCCCTGGACTGCGAATAGACGGGACGCCTATGAACAACACACATTCTCGGTCGCTGTATTGCGAATAGACAAGACTTTTATAAACACTACCTCACCCTGCCTGTAGCAGTACTGCGGATAGACAAGGAATATCTCCACCCCCACCCACTCCCTAGAAAAAACACTGCATGACATTGCCTGCCGTAGCACTGCGAATAGCCGAGAGCCACATTATCCTGTACATAAATCCTCCACCCAGGTTGAGAGGTTTCAATAATGAAATTCTCCGGCCCACGAGACCCCATATCGTGTCTCCCTCTCCTCTCAACGAACCGCTCAATTCAAACAGGCCGGCTCAATTCAGTTACCTGGTTCGGACCATTTTCCATAAAGACCCTTTTTTCACCTTCAGCCCGCGCGCTAATGTTTGTCACAGCAGGTTCTGTTACCCACAGAGGAGCTATTGACGGCGACAGGATCCTATCTAATGACATAAATCTGTGGCAGGCAAGCAGGACAACTGACGTGGAGAACCGTGAACCACAAGCCGTCTTGCCTACCAGAGCGAAGATTGTGCCGGCTTCGCCTTTCTAGAGTAAATAATGCTTATTGAAAAGAAAGCGCTTCTTGAACAAGTACAGCTGAATATCCAATATATCATTTTGATAAAACGGGCCGTTACGGGCAAAAAAAATGTGGGGTCGTTTTTCCAGCGTGGTTGGGTTGAGGTAGAGAAAGGGCAGGGGTGGAAATGAAAAATGTGGGGTGGGGTTGGTTGGGGGGGGAGGAAGGGGGGGGGAGGGGGTCATGAGCTGATGCTTTGAGCAGCGCCACCAGAGCGTGACAGGGTGATAGGGCCGGGTGTGGAATGTGTCAATGTCTCGCCGTGGGGGCACACGGCGCGCGCGCCGGAAGTTAAAGCTTGTCAAAGAGGTATGTTCAGAGCTTGTACACTTAGAAATGTACGTCCGTCCGAGGTAAAAAAAAAATAATTAATTAATTCTGGTTTATTCTTTTATGTATCTAGGTTCTAAATCTATACCTACGAATCTTTGCATTGCACTTCTGCAGGCCACCGACCAAACAATCTTTTCTTTTTTTTTTTACCTTGATCCATAAAAAAGGAAAGATACTCTGTTTGGGCCCTATAATATCTAAAACTGCTCTTTGGGTACATACCTGGGATCACTATAACTCATTCACTTTCGTCTGTCCGCGGTGTTGAAACGGGGTAAAAACAAAACGCCCAGTTTTATCTTCCTGGCTCTTTGCATGCGGGCCTAAAAGTTAGATGGTCAACAGAATCCAAAAGCCCATAAACGAAGGTCGCTGAAAACTAATACCGGGTGTCCATTGCGCATGGGATCAGGTCTGGTCGATCGCCCGACTCGTCGCCTAACACGGGATGCCCACTACAGCTGGATCGGGTCGATCGCCCGACTCGTCGCCTAACACGGGATGCCCACTACAGCTGGATCGGGCCGATCGCCCGACTCGATCGCCTGAAACTGAACATAAACACGTTTGTTTTTTAGGCGATCGAGTCGGGCGATCGGCCCGATCAGCTGATCCGGTCCGTAGTGAGCACCCCGTATAAAACAAACGCGTTTGTTTTTAAGGCGACAAGTCGGGCGCGATCGGCTTGTGCCACGATAGCCGCTTTGCGTCCTCAATCTGGCTAACAAACCGACCCGACCCGACCCGACCCGACCCGACCTCACAATGGGCACCCCGAATAAGTTTCCAACACTCGCCCTTTGACGTTAGTCTAAAACGGATGAAAAAGTTATAGGTGAATTTCTTTACACACGTCGGCCTAAATCATTACAAGGTTAACCTCCTTCCATCAACACGACGCTTCTTTTTTAAATTGAAAGACCACTCGTTGTCGGGGGGGAAATGTTCCAACTTGAATGGATGAGCGTTATTCACTCTCCGGGGAATTCAGAGGCGGAGCACGCTATACAGATATATAATATGTACGTGTTGTAGCGACTTTGTTACATGACACCTGCGTGCAAAGTAGTCGAGTTAAAAACTAATGTTCTTTTATTGTTAATGAGCTCAAGTGTATATAAGGCGCTTGTAAATAAATGTTAATTTGTCTGTACTTTGTTCATAACCCGACGTTCTGTCAAGCCTCTAAAGTGTGATAAGATGGTTTGGCTTTGGTTGCTTCCGAATCTACAAGACAAAACTAAAACACTTCTTCAAAAGTTGCAAGTACCGAGTTGTTAGCAAAAAATGAATGTTATATCATAATGAAAATGCTGCTGTAGTGCTGTACCATAATTTACTTTTTGTTCCAGATACGAGCCTTAAGTGCGTGGTTGGAGGGCGCCACTGGTAAGTCCTATCCTACTTTTTTTACTTCCTCCTCTGTTGTTTCTGTCTGCTGCCTTACCTTTTCCCAGCATTAAATGACCATTATTGTGTCGATGTGCTTCTCTTTACTCAAACAAACAAACAAATATTAAATACCAGCCTTACAGCCACTTCGACTTATATTCTGACGATAAAATGTTGATGACCATCTTGCTGGAAGCTTATTCAAGAGTGTGAACACATTTCATGATGATAATGCGAAACCACGGGGTTCCTAATTAATTCTAATTGACTGTTATTCGCCCACTTTGGGAAATAAGATACTTAAAATGACTAATGGAAAAAAAAGACTCACCCTCGATCGATTGATCCATGATCTATGCCATGCGTCATATTCCAAACCTGATGTCTCAAATGGGTTGATATTTAATTAGTGACTGCTGAATATGTCAAGCCTTTCTCTCTTTCAGACATTCTCTTCTTCTTCGATAACATGATCAACACATGTTTCCCAGTATTCTCTATCCACCTCGTCAACAGCTTGTGCTGTCAAAAATGTTATGTCATGTAGTTTAAAGGTTGTGTTTCCGATAGTAACTTTATTATTCATTATTTTTAATCGTTGCACAAACTAGTTCAATGGGATTGAGGTGTGCGTGGTAAGCCGACAGTCTAAGACGTATGTGACTATACTCAGCAATTACATGTGTTTTGTCTATCGAAAAAATCTTCCTTTTTTGTAGCAAATAGCATACCGTTTAACTATACGTAACAGCTTCAGTTTGTTGGCACCAAAAGGGAATGTAGCACTGTTTGTGTGCAGCCAGGCTTCAATATCTGTCTTCTGCTAGCTCATAGATGGAACTTAATCTTCTTCAGCTGTACGGTTATGATAACTGGCGTTATCTATTAGCCATTAGGATACAGGACGGTCTGTCCAATGAAGGAAGCGCTAGAGCCTATAGACCTACGTTCTTAGGCTACTCTGGGCGTCTAGCGCGGCAAGAGCTAATTGTTTTGTTTTGTCACCCACTATTCAAACATCAGACTGTTCATTTCCATGCGATAATCTCTATCATCAGTTGACTCAGATCTACACTGGACAACTAGAGCAGCGCCAGAGAAAAACAGAGAGTTCCTGCTACAAGTGGGGCCGATGATTTTCACCTTAACTGCTGGGTGGGAACATCCCCCCCCCCCTCGCACATTCTCGATCACCCTATCATCCCTTCGTTCCATACGCTGATTACCATTCTCTTTCCTCAGTATGCTGAGCGTTTATCCACGTTTCATCAAGGTACAATACTATGTTCTAACTCTCTGAGCGTTTCTGTTGAAATGGACGAAAGTATATTTTGCTTCTTTACACAATGAGATCACATATTTCCCATGAAATCTTTTTACTGTGTCCAACTCGCTTATGAAATAAAAATCCGGCATCTCTTACAATTTTCCACAACGCAGTTTTTACGACGTGGAGATTCAATTCTGTTTTCACATTTTGTTTCTGTTTCCGGAAAGTCGACACTCATTCTTTTGAAACAATTTGACTATCAGTCTCTGGATGGCACATGTATCAAAATCACAGACTTTAATTTATTTTGAAAAGTTTTAGCATAATTAAAGTCAAGATTTGCTGAATGTAGAAATGCATACAAGTAGCAATATTCTTAACGTGGGATTTGAGATTAGTTATGGCGCAATAAAAGTCTGCCTCGTCCAGCTTCACGACAACACGTTAACCTTATCAGTACGCCCTGGGGTCATTTTGTACCCCCGGGGTTGTATTCTTCATATGTTTATAATACCTCTAGTACGAAGATCTCTTTGAAAGTTTCAGTATTTCTCA
>NW_004798012.1:239728-243195 GCF_000002075.1 Aplysia californica | reverse complement strand
CCAACTCAGATCCTTTAACACGCCGTACGGATATTATGGTTAATCCCACACCACAGCTTGTGCTTTCAAAGACACATCGATAGTAGTATAATATAGATCTAATTATCGTACACGGAGAAGCATACACTGGAAAGGAGGTTCAGTCTGGAAGTGAAACAAGCGATGGTATGGTGCTTGAGTTGTAGACCTGCCATGTCATGTTTTGTTTTTGTTTGTTTGGTTTTTGTTTTGTTGTTTTTGCGGGGGGGGGGAGGTTGTTGCAGGGAAAGTCAAAACATAGGCCTAGCTCTGGACATAGCGCTACCTAAGAATTGCAAAGTTCTGTCTGACATTTTTGGCCGTTTTGAGGTGCTAAGACAACGAGAACAGAAATCAACTAAATATTCTAATCGCTCTACCAAAATCGTACGATTATTCTGATTCGTCATCAAGATTGTATATTCAAAGAATTGCATTGAAAAAAGTTTGACATGTGAAACTCAATTTTTTTTCTGTCGGATTTCGAAAAACTAGATCTAGGTACTGGGCAGATAGAATCCATAATTCTGAGGTAGCCTAGTGAGGGGCCTGGGTTAAATTAAAGGCGTGAGACCGAAACACAGAATTCCCAGAGTACCTACTTAATGTATTCATGGGTCAAAATGGACACGTGACTCAGCCTTGTTGTGATTAGCTGCAAACCACCCGATCGCGCGATTCGCAGGCCAGAAAACAAACGCGTTTGTTTTAGTAGGTCACCGATCGTGTCGATCGGTACGTGCCACGATGGCCGCTTTGCACCCCCGATTTGGTTAGCCCTGACTACCCGATGGGCCGACCCGACCTGACCCGATCGCGTATGTGGGCACCCCTTATTAACAGCTCTGAAATGGCAGGTAGGCCTACGGTATATTCAATGTGTTATTATTTTCTTGCTCCACAGACTGGCATCTGAACCAGGCGCGTTAACCGTCTTCTCACTTCGCACAGCGGGTTTGGAGCGCTCATAGGCGTAGAGGAAGAAGGAGACGAAAAAGAAGGAGGAGGAGCACAACAGAGGGAGGGCGGTGAGAGTGACAGGGAGGGCGAGAGATAAGTTGAGAGATATATGAAGAGACCTAGACTTAGCAACGTTTACATTGCTAGATCTAGATCTAGGTTTATGATATGATTATGGGAAGTGAGAAAGAGACCAGAAAGGAGAGAGACTCTAAAGCAAGTTAGCAAGCAAGCAAGGAAGCACTCACGCACACACACGCACGCGCACACACACACACACACACACACACACACACACACACACACAGAGGGAGGGATTGCGGGAAAGTCCAAGAGTACGGTAGGCATATTTTATGTATTCATGGGTCAAAGGTCCAGCCAATCGTAGCCCGGGTTTACGCCCCCTGTGTAGTCGCATGTATGTGGGCACCCCCTATAATCTGAATGATGTATAACGGAGGACAAGATCTTAAAACTAGTCAAGACTGCCTCTCCATCTGCTGCCCTAGATGCTAGGCCTTCTGCGAGAAAGAATGGCGTGAGGGGGAGCTTTAAAGGGGGAGGTGGGAAGAGGGGGTGATGGGGTGAAAAGAGTAACAAACTTTATCATGATGTGATTCTTTATTTGATTACGGTGGACAAGTAAACAATAACAATGACAACGGTAAAGAGCTTAAAAACAAAATTAAGTTTGCTTTCAGTGAGATTTTCAACTCATTCTCTTGTTGGCATTTCTATTCCCTTCGACGTGCTTGTCAAACCAGTGTGAGTGAATGAGTTCACACCTATGAGACAAGGACCAATAGACGGGTGAGTAGTTTTCGAGACGAACGTGCATAAGTCTGGACGGCCTTCGGCAAGAAAACTCCGTGTGGTAATATTGAACAGTGGTGGCACAGTGATGGCAGTGCCTCAAAATGGGAAATGTGTAGGATAAATTACTGTAAATCATTTATTGTTGTGATCCTTGCATGCACACAAAGGGCGGTTTTTAGTAAAACCCAAGTAAAGAAACTTTTTTAATAGGCCTACTGGATCAGGAATTTTTGAAAAATATTTTTGTTTGGTTGCTGGCCTACAGGAGTGCTATGCGCAAAGTAACACGCACATTTGTAAATTAATACACTAAACGAGCTAGAATTTTTTACGCAGTCAGACGAAAGTGACTATGCTATAAAGTACATATAGATGATTTATAGTAGCCTACCCTGCAAATTACTCATTTTGAGACAGCGACACCACCCTGCCCCACGCATTTCAGTGTAAGCTTGTAGATTTCATCCCACGACTGTCTAGACGTCTCCCCATGTCTCGAAAAGTACTTACACGAGATTGGCCATGTACAGAATCAAAAATGTCAGCGGCTCGTAGAACTCCCATCTGACGGACCTTGTACTTCCTTGTCCATCTTGACATTAAACTTTGCCACAATCTCTCTTCTGTGAATTGCCAGTCATGCGAGGGTTGAGCGAGTCGCGCACAAGGAGACATTTTGTCTCTTTTGTCGCACGCTACTGAAAAGTTTGGATACACACCTTGCGACTCATCACTAGCGACTGTCGAGCGCGATTAACGTTGCGTCGCGCATAAGGAGACATCGGCTTAAGGTTCAAAAATAGTGGAATTCAGTTTGGATACGCGTCCGGTCCGTCAAAACAGCTGTGCTGTAAGTAAAACGGATGCAAAGAGAGAGAGAGAGAGAGAGAGAGAGAGAGAGAGAGAGAGAGAGAGAGAGACCTTCCAGCTCCCACGTTTGTCGTACGGTGAGGTCAGCGGGTTCGTTCAAAGCTGGAACGGATTCCACTGTGTTTTCACCTTTAGGCTTGCATCCAGTGCCACCGAGTAGGTTGATTGTAAAGAGGGTGGGGCTTTCTCTGATGTCTTTGGCCGGGACCAAATATTGAGTTCGCAATGACTCTACAGGATGCGTTATGACTGGACAGACAGGGAAACATGCGTAGAGGCCTATACAACAGGGGCGTCCAAAAGAAACTCGAAAATGCATTAACCAATCATCGTGTTAAAGTTAAAGCCTTGCACTACCCACTCATGCAGCATGCTGATTTAAAGCGAGATCATAAATTCTGCATCATCTGACACAGAAATGTTTCATTTGCATGCGGCGCCAGCATTATTATATTTATATGGAGTGACTGGAGGGAATCTTATTAAAATCACCCCGAATGAGGAAGGTGGGTAGGGGGGGGGGTGCCCCGAAACCCGCAAATTTGATATCTGAATATTGCCCCGAGAAAGGCCTGGGAGTATCCATTAAGTTCTCCGGTGCACTTATTTGAAAACCAAATGAGATGCTAGTAAGCTCATCTTTGGCAGGCTGCGTCTATAGTATTTGGTTCGGCTTTTCCTGCTCCTTGTGCTTCTCGCAAACAAGTGGCAATAATGAAAGAGCAAAACTTTGCTCCCAACTCAGATCCTTTATTTGCAGCTCTCTCTCTCTCTCTCTCTCTCTCTCTCTCTCTCTCTCTCTC
>NW_004798012.1:225226-239100 GCF_000002075.1 Aplysia californica | reverse complement strand
TTAATGTTTTTTCTTCTTTGGTCTTTTGTTGCTTGTATGCAACTCACTCATCTCAAAGTAACTAGATTCTCTACAGTGAGTTTACAAAATGAAAAATGGAGAGAAAAAAAGAGAATTTTAGTACAAATCTGAGTTTTAATCACAAAATTACTGTCAAAGCCTTTGTTTGGTGTATCTGATATCTGATGTGCAACATACTCGTTAGCACGTTATCATGTTTACAATGTAACAAAATGAGCACTTTACGTCTTCTAATTTTCAGTATCGCATGCATGCTTTAACTGAAAGAGTAGGTCCTGCATAGCTCTTTGTGCTTGGACAGTGGGTGGAAACTGGGAACGCCACAAAATTCACAGATACGTTTGGTGTTGAATTTACCAAAGTAACTTATTCGCACATGTGTGTAAGTTACGAAACGCTAAATTTTGTCAGCTCAGTAACGTACACACAGTGATAGGTGATTTCATACAGTGTCATTAAAAAAAAGAAAACTCCTTATTTGAAATTCATTGTTCCTTCACTTTTTAAACATTAGACTTAAAGCTAAGTCGAAGTAGAAAATTGATAACGCAAGGAAATCCATTCTCTAAGCTGTGCACGTTACTGAGCGCGTTGTCACTCGTCGTTTCATAATCTGCACACCACTAGGTTCTGGATAATTAATCATTCACTCTGACGTGATATCATCGATGTCTCCGATATCATTTAAAGTGATTATTTTAGGAGAAAGGATACCGGATATTCTGATTTTTCCATCTTTAAACCTAGGAAATGATGATCAGCCTATCATCTCCACAATATGTATGTAACATAGTTTGGTGTTCCTGTAACTTACAAAAGAGAAAAATAATAAAATAAGAAGAAATTACATGTGGTTACATTAAAACTAAAATGATAATATCTTTTGAAACAAATGCAGTCCGTGCCGGCTTTAAGCACGCCGGCATAAAGAACGTTTCGGACTCAAGCACGCTGAACGGCTCTTGTCTTACCGAATTTTTACTATATTATAAATCACACGCCTTAAAGCACGGTAACTTCGGCTTCAGGCACGCTTCATTTACAAGACAGTCAATACTTTCATGATGACCCATCGAAGTTCAAACATAGTCTTCACCGCAGCAGTGGAGTGTGTCAGAGAAACACAAAGAACACAGGTGATGGAGACACATACACTCACACGCGCGGAGAGGAAGGTTAATGATTTGATAAGTAGATACATGTATATATAAACAATTCGAATATTGGCAACGGTACACTTTATTTTCAAAATCTTTTCTTTCATCTTTCAGTACATTTTGGTGTTCCATAACCCTTTCAATTTTTTGACTGGTGATTGTAAATTGAGAAGTTGAATTTAAGGCATCAACCAAGTTTGTTGTAACTTTTTAAAAACCCTTGTAGAGAGGCATACCAACCACACCTCCATCACTATTCTCCATTGTATTCTCCACAACTTACACACGGATTATATTTCTTGGGGTGGGGTGGGGTGGGGTAGGGGATATTGTTGATGCTCAACAGAAGTTGGTTTTAAAGGATTTTTTTTATCTTTGTATATTTTTTTTTCAAATTAGCAATTTTTTCATCGGAAGCAAGACAAATTAACAAGCCTTAAGATGATACCAATAACTCCGCATGCCCAAACATTGACGAGCGCCTGATTCCACCACGTCGGGACACATATTTCACACACACAAGTCTCTACGAGCTAGGCCAATTTCTAGATCAAACGCTTTTCGCCAATTTGCTCCCACCCTGCCCATCCCACCTCCTCACCCTTGTCTTGTAGATTTCAGGTAATAGATCTATATTAATATGGATAGATCTAACAGTGATGTAGTCTATTGTAGTGTGCCGCAAGCGAACACAAGACAATGTGTAATGTGGAAGAGTACAAAGTACAATTAAAACATAATGTAACTTTGTAATTCAGCATCAAATTTCGCTCCTCGAGTGATGTGCTGATTATGAAAATGCTATTTCATTAAAGCCTTGGTCAATACATTCATGGTGTATTTTTTAAAGAATGGAATTAAAGATATCAGCCAAAAATAAATTACTACAGGCTGGTAACTGCTCGCGAAGCTTTTATTTAGTGAGGATCCTGGCTCAGGTTAACGCGACAGATCGAAGGGAGATAACCCATTACTTCATCTAGTGATTAGATACCACATAATTATGTCTCATTATCAGAAAGTATAAATTGTGTGCAAAGGACCCATTATTAGTACATGTATGTTAATTTTGGGATAAAAAACTTAAATTTGCTGCTTTGTTATGATCCGATGTGTTATGGCACGGTTATGAAAAATGTTTAACTAAATTTTTAAATTCATAACATCCTAGATCTCAACTAGTCAACAAAAGTTACGGAACGCACTGTAAAAACAGTGATATATTTGCATGCATTCTTTCGAGGTTTTACTTTTACTAGTTAAGCTAGATCTAGATATTGGTGAATTGTTACTCTCTGACTAATGGGCTTGTACACACCAGTGTTTGAAATGCACGTGACTCCTGTGCGCTGAGCTGGGGAGGTGGCAAAAAGGCCCAATGTTTTCAAATTGTCGATTTTTATTCTCTCGCTCTTACAGTCAAGAAAAATGACGAACGCTCAAAAATCAGTTTTCACGTGCAAGATTCATGTCTCGTGAGTGAGTTGCACACACTCATTTGCCCTGTGGATACACCATTCTGCTGCTGTAGGGCTAAGCGTAAACATGCCTCCTCGGCAGAAATTGTCTGAGGTAAATAGAGGACGAGTCATTGCTTGGGTACAAGATGGTGTTTCACTCCGACAAGTTGCTACACGTCTTCGAGTGTCCGTTTCTGTCATTTCACGGCTGATTCAGCGTGTCAACGCCACTGGTAGTGCCCAAGAGCGACCCAGATCAGGTCGACCTAGAGCCACTAATGCAAGGGAAGACCGATTCATTCATAGACAAGCTCTGCAGTCGAGATCCGCTCCTGCAAATCGCATTCAGACACGGCTGAGAGCGGCAACTTGTGTTAACATTAGTTGTCAGACAGTACGAAGACGTCTTCATGAGTTCGGACTTAATGCACGTCGACCAGCAGTCCGTCAGCGTCTCACCCCAGCACACAGGGCTCCTCGTCTTGACTTTTGCCGGCGCCATGTAAGATGGACACGTCAACAGTGAGCAAACGTTCTCTTCAGGGACGAGTCCCGGTTATCTTTGCATCACAATGACGGTCGTATCAGGGTTTGAAGGCGACCCGGAGAGCGGCTCCTCGATGCAGCCGTCAGAGAAGTGGTGCCTTTTGGTGGTGGTTCCGTGATGGTCTGGGGTGCATTCAGTCTGAACCACAGAACACCTCTGTACCATGTGCAAGGGAATCTCACTGCAATACGTTACCAGAGATGAGATACTCCGCCCATTAGCACTACCTACTCTGCAGCAGATGGGGCCACACGCGATGTACCAGGATGACAACGCCCGACCTCATAGAGCGTTGCCTGTCCAAAACTTCATGCAGCAGGCTGGCATAAACTGAATGGACTGGCCGGCCTGCAGTCCGAACTTGAATCCCAAAGAAAACCTCTGGGATGAGCTGCAACGTCGAGTCAGAGACAACTACCCCCCTCCAGGAGACGCGCAGCAACTGTTTCAGATGCTGCAGGCAGAGTGGCAGGCGATGCCTCAGAGAGTGTTCACCAACCTCATGAACTCGATGAGGAGCCGGTGTACTGAGTGCCAGAACAATCGTGGTGGGCATACTCATTATTGAAATCATCGGAACTGTTTTGTTTTTGTTGTAGTCAGAAGTTAACATAACTTCGAAACCACTTGCCAATTTTGGGATTTGGGATTTTAACCCCTACCAAACTCAATGAACTTTTCAAGCAAGTTAAAAAGGAATAACTTAATTTTCTTTTTTGTTATTTGTTATACACATGTTTATTTAAATGTGTGCCAGATTTCATTTCGTGTTGAAGTTTACTTTCGAAGTTATACACGTTTTTCCAAATGTTCCTTAACTTTTGTTGACTAGTTTAGGTTCTTGATTATCAAACAAAGTTTACATGGTAGGTAGTGTGGTAACTTACTCGTGTTACTTCTGGTTTGTTCATAACATGTGCCAGAAACAATTTCATCTACAATTAGTATAATAGGCCTAATTAGATTTTTATTTTCTTTGCTTGTATTTTTTCTGTAATTTTAAAAAGTTGTTTTCTCTGATTCAGAATAAAACCTGAGCCTATTGGCCTGTAGTGCGGTCAAAAATTTTTGGAGTAACTTTTCTTCAAACATTTATATAATGGGTGAATCAATGTCTCCAAACTTTGCACAACAGCTTATTTTGTATCAATTTGTCTTAACTTAATATTTTTCTACAACAACTGCGGCAAGATTAAAAACTTTTTTTCATAAATGTATATAAAATGCACATTTTGTAGGATACACATAGACTACTTCACTGCTAACCAGTGATAGTTTTTAGTGGCAAAACTTGTTAAAGTGAACACAATTTCTGCACTAAAGGTTCTCAAAAACATGTGTTCAATAAGCATAATGTCGCGATAAGAAAAAAATGACGGTAGGTGTGCACGCTCTGTAAATGTAAAAACCTCGTAGCTGTGCAATTATTTTGTGAAAATACATTTTAAAGTGAAATTTCAGGTGTTGTTGATGAATTTAGTGGTGAAAAATCAGTTTTTCGCTTGTCCTGCTACACTTGAAAAACTGGAGTTACAATAGTTGCGGTGCTACCTCTTGATATGTGGGCTACTGATCAATCAATTATTTTTTTAATGTTCATAACGGTCGTTTTATTAAATAAAATGATTTTTCAACATATGAATTACATCGGACATCGATGCTGATTTTTTTTGTTCCATATTAAATTGGGTCGTGCCCATTTTGTGTTCCACATGAGCTACACCCTCTACCTCGTTTATTTCTACATACCCCATCACATGAGCTACATTCTGTTGCTAGTTTATTTCTACACACTCCATCATATTCATACTGAAGAATCCAAATTCACCGCAGGTCTGAAGTGGCCTGTGGACAGTGGACAGACGGGCATCGAGTGAACCAAATGTAGGTTTTCAGGCACTTGGCACACATTCGCCGAGCTTTTGATTCGCCAGAAATATTCAGTTAAAAAAATTTACGTAATATTCAGCTGGGTGTGAATTTGCTTACACACACACACACACACAGAGGAAGAAAGAGATAGAGAGAGAAGACTCTCAGCTCTAAATACATGAGCAGAATCATTACCCTTGACATCGGACAGTTGAGGATTTTTAACAGAGGAATCTCGTCAAACCACCAAATTCATGCTTGTCCCAAGGGTGGCTGTGGTATAACTAGTTTTTTTTCTTACTGTACTTGCAATTTTTCTAAATGTTCATTTTCATAAGACTTTAGCGGCACTTGCTATACAATAAGGTCATATAAGTGCCGAAGAATAGATGTATTACAAGAGAGCAACATACAAAAAAAGGAGGAGGAGAGATAAGGACGATAGAATAGATGTTTGATTGGAAAGAAGGAGCAAACCACACCAGAGCACCCACCAACCATCCACTTCTAAATGTTCACATGCCACAATAAAGAATGAGGATGATGAGATGGGGATACGAACTGAGTTTTGCCCAAAATGCTTAAGAAGATAAATAAGAAAAGGTGAAGAAAATATATTAATCCATTACCAAAATTTTTATTGGAAATAAATAATAAGGAAGTAATACAGCAATGTAAACACATCAGTACTTGTAGACACACAACAACGATTCATTCATTGACACATCAGTACTAGTAGACACACAACGATTCATTAACACATCAGTACATGTAGACATACAACGATTCATTAACACATTAGTACTTGAAGAAACACAACAAAGATTTCAACCATTTACATCTCTTGTGCCTTTAATCATCATATTTCCGTAAAATCCACACAGAAATATGTTTTAACAAGGACATAATCGGTGTTGAGCCAAAAAACGAATATTCAATAAAAACTGCCAAACAGGCAGAAAAATGGCGGTTTCTTTGATTTCATTATTTTGACAAGCACCTGATTTCACCACGATGCCTCACATTTATTATAATAATTATAATAAAAAACTCTTTCATCAATGTCTCATGATGACCATTACATTGGCAGAAACAGTACTGGTATTACATACTGTTGAAAACACATCACTGAGGGAAGTGTTGGCCACCAGTCAATTCTCTTCTTGTAAATTTCACAGCGTTTTCACAAAATATGCACTAAAACCTGAGTCTGCACAATCCATCAAACTCAACGGCTGAGAAGAATGCTGGAGATATTGCAGAAACTGACATACCAGTTGATTCCCAAGCAGCAGAAGAGACTAAGACGGGAAATGATGTCAGGTCAAACTAGTCGAGAAAACGCATAGACAGCAGATATTCAGGTCGCACATTTTTTTTATAGATGTATATTCTGTGCATTTAAAACACGTACTTAGCTGAATTCATATATAACAATTTAAAAAGATTTCTGTACACTACCAATTTCACTGTGCTAAACTATACTATGCTAATTCTAGTGAAACTTTACAGGTAGACTACACAGTCTTCTTCTTCTTCTGCATTCAATTATCACTGCTATCTATAGTGGCAAGAACTTTCAGTAGCTCTAAATTCTTTTACTTTTGCTGAACTCATTAATTAACAGCTTGAAATAACTCGAACATCAACTACAAAAACAAAAAAATAAGTTCAACTTTTATAGAATGGAATTTTAGGCTAACAGATAGGAGTGTACCATCACTGTGACCACTTTTCCTAACAAATGAACACATACCGTATAACATTTCCCAAAACCAAAACTAAATGTTTTTTAAAAAAATTAATTTTTAAAGCACAATCACAACATTCCATTATAACCATAGATCAATATATCACACAAAATATTTCATGACTAAACCTCTCACACAGATTTTCACACTCAAATTTTATCCCCCCCCCCGAAACAAACAAAATACTAAAAACCTCACTGTGCCAATAGACATCAATTACAAACACCAGATTTTCCTTGTCATACACATGCTATGTCTCTCTTCAATACATCAGCATCTTTCTCATCTATCCAAAACATCCCCATCTACCTCATCCATCCAAAACACCACCACTTCCCTCATCAATCAAAACATCACCACCTATCTGTTTTATCCAAGATATCCCCATCTATCTGTTTTATCCAAAACATCCCCATCTATATGTTTTATCCATGACATCCCCATCTATCTGTTTTATCCAAAACATTCCCATATATATCTGTTTTATCCAAGACATCCCCACCTATTTGTTTTATCCATGACATCCCCATCTATCTGTCTTATCCATGACATCCCCATTTATCTGTTTTATCCAAGACATCCCCATCTATCTGTTTTATCCAAGACATCCCCATATATCAGTTTTATCCATGACATCCCCATATTTCAGTTTTATCCATGACATCCCCACCTATCTGTTTTATCCAAGACATCATCATCTATCTCATCAATCTAAAACATCAGCACCTATCCCATCCATCCACCCGTCCAGAGTTTACTCTTTGATCTTCTTCTTCTTGGACTTGCTCTGAGAGCCAGGGTTCCCGGTCACGGCGGGGGGGCTGGGGGTCGCGCTGTCCTGCTCCACGCGCGCTGGCTGCCACTGTAGCGGCTGGCTGCGGTACATCTTCCACGGCACAAGTGTCAGCTGCCGGAGACATACAACAACATGATGTAAGCTGTGTTTTAAGGGAGACTCGTGTAAATGAAGTAGGGTCAATATACACATTTTTTTTCTTCAAAAACAGTAGTCGATTTCAAACTGGAATCTGCAGGACTGCCAGATATTCTTCACTTTAGCTCGGTTTTCGGTTTAGAGAGGTTGCGAAAAAAATCAGGTATTTTGTTTTCTTTTGGTTTACAGCTGTTTTTAGAAGACCGATGTTAGGTTTAACTCCTTATCTCTTGCAAGCTGCTCCAAGCACATTCCTTTATGACGACTTCAACGTCAAATTACTTTCAGCAATTGCCGAAAACAGGTCTCTTTTAATGAATGGGATTCATTTATAAAAAGAACTATTGAAATATGTTCATTCGTTTTGATTTAATGACCAATTAAGTGAGGTACATGACAATTCTAGACTTTGTACCAAAAGAGGGCCCCGGTATAGTGGGTTTATCCCCCTCAGAGATAAAGAGTTAAGGGGTGTCATATTTGCATCACCTAGTTTTATTGTAATGCGCACTAAGCATAACATCGAGATGAAAATGAGCAATACAAATGCAATTTATTATTAATTTTCTTCCGTTTTCTACAGTCCACATTTACAATTGACACCTGGGTATGCAGCCATTTCTTCGTTGACAGTGACAATGAATCTTGACATTACAAAAAGGCTATTGAAAATAATAGTACTATCCTGACCAACTTACCACAGAAGAAAGGAAAACTCCAGCAAAGAGGATGTACAAGGTCTGAGAGAATGACTGCGTGGCGTATCCCCAGACGAAGCCAACAATCTGTCCACAAAATCAAACAGTTCAGTAAAAAATCAATGGCCACTATGAAAACAAGACACTATGCTGAATTATAATATTTTAAAATATAAAATAAGCTATATTTTAAGACAACTCAAGACGTGTTAATATCAGAAAAGGAGAGAATGTCTGAGTGTTTATGTGTCTGTGTCTGCAGACAGTGAATTAGCAATTACTGCTTGTGTGCATACCAAACTAGTCTCATGTACATCGAAAAATTTATACAAAAATAGTAGGCTACAGAGGTAGATTAACAGATTTGCTGTAATGCCATGCTATTGGGAAAAGAAAAGCCAAGTAGACTGGAAAGAGAAAGTGACAGTTCAATAGCTTTTTACCTGAACCCTCAAATACACCAAAAATGTTTACTTGTACTCTATTTCTATCATAGATCTGATAATAAGAAAGGTTCACAATTATGAGAATCTGTACAGAAAGGTTGAAGTAAAATCCTTAAGTAACAAAAGAAGAGCCAAGAGAATCTCCTGCACCCAAAAAGTTCCTGAATAAATCCTGCTCTGGGACAGAGTACTTTCTTCCTTAGCATAGCCATGGCTTCATTTCACACCCAAGTCCTGATGCAGATTTTTCATGCAATGCAAATATGGTGTATAGCACACTTGGTAAAGGTGAGGACACTCCTTGTAAAGCCCATGAGGACACTTCTTGTAAAGGTAAGGATAGTCTTGTAAAGTTGAGGACACTTCTCAGTCTTATAAAGTTGAGGACACTTTTTGTAAAGGTAAGGATAGTCTTGTAAAGTTGAGGATACTTCTTGTAAAGGTGGAAACACTTCTTGTAAAGCTGAAGACACTTCTTGTATGAAAAGGCGAGGACACTTTTTGTATGAAAAGGTGAGGACACTTTTTGTATGAAAAGGCGAGGACACTTTTTGTATGAAAAGGTGAGGACACTTTTTGTATGAAAAGGTGAGGACACTTTTTGTATGAAAAGGTGAGGACACTTTTTGTATGAAAAGGTGAGGACACTTTTTGTATGAAAAGGTGAGGACACTTTTTGTATGAAAAGGTGAGGACACTTTTTGTATGAAAAGGTGAGGACACTTTTTGTATGAAAAGGCGAGGACACTTTTTGTATGAAAAGGTGAGGACACTTTTTGTATGAAAAGGTGAGGACACTTTTTGTTAAAAGGTAAAGACACTTCTTGTAAAGCTGAGGACACTTAAGGACATTTCTTGTACTTGAATACTGTTTCTGATGCCAGCCATAACTGTGTTGACCACAAATACAGATTGTTATTACAATGACAATGAAACTGGAAAAAGAAAAAGAGGTAGTCCAACTGTAAGTTACAGCACAATTAGGAATGAGGTAATCATCCAGGGCCTAGATGAGCCAAGACTGGAGGAGGTAGCTGGGGACAGGCAAGCAAAACATCAACTGTGCTCCACTTTGTGTACCTAACGGTATAGGGAGAAAATAAGTAATTCCAAAACAAACATTTTCTTAAAAAGAAATTAAATTCTCACCGCGTACAGCACTATGATGACCTGAAAATATCGTTCAGCTCTCCGCTGGCCATCAAAGTCCTGGAAAACAAGAATACTTGTCACTTAATGCTATAAAATGTTTTATAAAATGCTGTTAGGCAGTAAGATTACAATAAATAATGAGGGAGGATTTCAAGGTCTTAAAAAGAGTAAGATCCACAAGGATAAAAGCGCTTTACAGAGGAGCCCGGCCCTCCTGGAAGGCTAGAAGGCTTCAGAGCTTCTATTGAAAAAATTAGATTAAGTTCTACCAGTTACAGTAGATCAGTCTATCCTAAGATGGCTTGTTGCTTTATGAAATGGAAATTGTGAGAGAACAGAGATAATTAGAGAATGAGAATAATCTTGATCATCTCTACTAATCATGTATGATCACTGCTGCTATTGCCATCGTTACAGAGCATAGTAATTCATTTTTTATTTGTCTATCTTGTTAAAACAAGTGACAGCATGGGTAAACCTGCCAGTCAGGACTAAACATAATATGGCTGGCTCTACTCTAGTTTTACACCCTTCTTTTTAAGTATTAATTGACTAAATTTACAACTCCTTTCTACTACCAAAAAAGGTTGAAAATGTATTTTTTAAATTAATATATATATATATATATTACAAAATACATTTTAAACTTCCTTCACCCCAAACCAGTTATCAATAATGCACTAGAAAACAGTAAATACAGTGGAACTCGGATTCACCAAAGGGAGATTCATTAAAATCAACAAAATAACTGATTCAACTAACAAAGAGCAAACTTGGATTCAACAAAGCTACTTGCAGGACACCCAGCTCTTGCTAAAGGGGCTTCAACCATTTTTCACCCGTAAAGAAGCTTATCTACTCTATTCAAAGGGACCATGGTCAACATGAATCGCACTTGCGCCTCAGCATAGATCAGTATTCGCTTAGCCTAGCCTATCGCATTATAATCAACCAACCAGAAGCCTTTTTTCACACCAACACACGCCCATTGTTGACACAAGTGTGACATAAGGCATGACCTGTCACAGCACGTGCCGAGGTTGGAAGATGGGCGGCAAGCACACGTGTAGCTGTTAGTATGTGTGTCTGAGGGGGTGGGGAGGCATAGGCACAACCATTCTAGATGTGGAACATCAGCAGGGATACAGAGTACAAACACTTCACAAAATCTCCCCCCCCCCCCCCCCACTCACTCCCCCGACTGCTTGACATTGGAAAGCTTGCTTAGACACTATCTGATATTTAGATCTACAACGAATTGCGCACTAGATCTAGTTTGTGAAAATAATAAAAATAAAAACGTTGCTGAATGTACATCAAGTTCTGTATTCTGTACTACAGTACTACACTACTTACTTAACTACTACTGCCCAGTCAGTACTGTCGTCTGTACGATGATAGGCGCTACACTGCAACGCAACTTGATGCGCACATTGCTATAACAAACACTCAGATTCAACAAAATGGGAGGACTTCCGTAACAAACGACCACTATGAGACAGAGTAGAATAGAGGGCTAGGGGTAGGGGCACTAGGGGTAGGGGAAGGGTTACGGCAGATGCGGCTAAACGTAGAACGACGCACCCGCCTGATATGCTGCTAATTTTAGCAATGTGATGTCATCACATCCTGGAATACCCATAGACTATCTTTAGAAGGCCATGGAGATACCCCATGGAAAGACATGCTGGGTCAGTGGCTTGACGTATTATCCGTATCGATGTGTTCCGCACTGCAAAATTTCACACTTGCGGCCAACTGCAGCCTGTCAGCCATGCTCTGATTGGTTACAAGGTTTCCGGTATGTTAATAACATTTCTGCATTCCGGTAGCGACACAAACCGCTCGTTTCGCACGAATGTCAACAATTTCATTCACTGAGACATTGACAGGTTTGAGCTCTTTCATTTTTCGATGCAATCTTTGAACTTTTCCTGGGTAAATTTTTACTTTCACTCCCGCAAACAGATGCACTGCTTCGGGGGTCAAACTGCAATATTGTTTGCACCAGATCACACATAAAGCCACTAAAACTGTAGCAAATCAATTATTTTCAAGAACATTTCACACTGATCTTCAAAAAATCAAATTATGTGTTAATGCCCCCCTGTAACCCCCCAGATTTTTTTTTTAAACTTCTGGGGGAATGAATGGAAAACCATGATCGCCGATGTCTGTCGCAGATCTGGCACTGGATGATGATGATGACTTCTGGGGGGCAGGCCCCTCTGAACACCCCCCCTCCCCTCCCGATTGGTCCAATGTGCGCAAATTACTATGCTGTTAGGCTTAGTGTGATATAGATCGATTAAAAAATATCAAGTATTTCAAAAACTATAAATTTGCGAGAGAAATGAAGTTGATATTCGTGTTCAGCGCATCAATAGGCCTATAGGAAAAATTGGAAAACTGGTAGCTAGGTGTGAGACATGAGGGAAAGTAAAACAATTATACAATACCCTTTTCCTGTACGGTAAAAATGAGACTATTCAAGCGCCACACAATGCAGAAAACTGAGAATCAGCAGCATTCTAGGCTTAGGACGAGGACAGACAGGCCACCAAATATGTTTCGGCGTATCGGTGACATATTCGCTCTACGCTGATCTTTCCGAGGGGCGAACATAAAGAACACATATTTTCAGTGCGTGTAGGCTGTTCCTCTGAACGAGATCTAGATTTGACAAGTTGGGCTTTACTTTAAGTGTCATGTTGTGAACGACCGTCGTGTTGTAAATTCCAACATGCTTTCTTCCAAAATGAAAGAAGAATCGAGTCGGTATGCACATGCTACTTATTTTAATTAATTTTTTTTACCTCAATGTAGATTTGCTTAAAATGTATCTCTTTTATCCCATACGGGGGACTGTTGGCATACAGCGGAAACCAAGGCACTGTTCACTTTAAAATATTAACAAAATGTGTGAACAACTGTGTTTCTTGAACACACATGCACAACACACTGAGCACACTTCTCGACTCAATAACTACAATCTTTGGATTTTAAAAAACCCATTATATTACTGATTTTTTAAATATTTCACAAACTCAAATTCTGCTCGGTGAACCTGTAGAATTTGGATCGCTGATTTCAAATATCTAATCAGATTTTGTCTATGACGTTTCCTTGTTGAGATTTATGGTCAGTTGAAGAAGTCCCCAGTCCAGTCCTATGACATCACACATCTGGTGACAGCCCACTGACAGGGAGCAGCGGCTTTCGGTGAGCAGGAATCAACATTTCATTGCTATGAAATAAGTCGCCACCGATCCAGCAGATCGGAGCAGAGAGTAGGCCGAGTCTCTGTGCACTTGTAGAAATTGTATAGAGATGGATTCCTATTATAACTTACAGCGCTACTCTTCATTTAAGTCTTATTATTCCTGGAAAAACATCACACCAAAGCGTCGTGCCATGCGGTTGGCTAAATTTAGATGTAGTCATGTGATCAGAGGGGTATCTGGGTCTGATGTCACACAAGCTGGCCGCTTTACCTAAAAATAGTTTGCGTCATCCTACGAGTCTACGTTTAGCCGCATGTGTTTAGGGTAGGATATTTGGAGAGACTTCCGTAATGAGCGACCAACCCAACAAACACAAGAATAAAGAAGAGACCTAACCCTACCCCTCTATTCTACTGTCTCATAGTGGTCACTCGTTAGCCTACGGAAGACATGCGACATTCAGGGCGTAAATCGGGCTACGATAGGCCGAACCTGTGGGTACTCTGGGAATTCCCGGTTTCAGTCTCACGCCTTTGACCGTCTTCTCACAGTGAGTTGAAAGAAGAAGAAGAAGAAGAAGAAGAAGAAGAAGAAGAAGAAGAAGAAGAAGAA
>NW_004798012.1:212663-224677 GCF_000002075.1 Aplysia californica | reverse complement strand
GAGGGGGAGCAGATTAGAGGCGGAGGAGGATGAGGAGGAGAACAAGGAGAAGATGAAAAAATAGAAGAAGGAGAAGAAGAAGAATCTTAATGAGGTTACAAATTGGTGACTTTTTCATTCGTTACCCTACCTAGGGAAAGAGGAAGAGAGGGAGAGGGAGAGAGAGGGTGGTGAGAGTGACAGGGAGGGTGTCGTTGAGAGCTACCATAGGCCTACTTAATGCATTCATGGGTTACAGGATCAGCCAATCGTAGCCTGGTTTACGCCCTGCGTGTAGTCACATGTCTATGGAAGTCCTCCCGGATATTTTGGTAAATCTTCATTGTGTTGGGGCGGTTGTTCGTTATGGAAGTCCCTCAAACAAAATAAAAGATCACGCCAAACAACTTCGTTTTATATCCCAGTTTCACATTTGCGACTACACGCAGGACATAAACCGGGCTACGATTGGCTGAACCTCTGTGACCCATGAATCCTACGGTAGTCAACTCTTGGCGTTCTCAACGACACGACACCCTCCCTGTCACTCTCACCACCCTATCTCTCTCTCTCTCCTTCTTTCCCATGGTAATTCTAAGGTAAAAAATGAAAAAGTCCCCAATTTGTAACATGTAAATTACAAGATTGTTCTTTTTCTTCTCCTTCTATTTCTTCATCTTCTTCTTGTCCTCCTCCTTCTCTAGTTCTCCTGCTCCTCCTCATCCCCCTGCTTCCTCTTCTTCTCCTCCCTCCCTCCTCATTCTTCTTCTTTTTCAAACTTCTCCTCCATCTACATCTGGGATCCTCCTCCTCCTTCTTCTTTCATGAGCACTCAACCCGCTGTGAGAAGACGGTCAAAGGCGCGAGATTAAAGGAAGTGGCTATCCTCACCCGGGGTGAGAATAAAAATACCATCGACCTCTCACCCCGGGTGAGACTTGCCACCGTTGGCTATTCTCACCCGGTGTGAAACAAGACCTGTTTTTCCTAATTTCGGAATACTTTCTATCGGTGAGGATGATCAAATGGATAAAAGCAAAGAAAAAATTACGTTATGGCACAATTTAAGTAAGCTAATTTGATCGTCTACAAAGATGCTATGGCTATTTCACTTTTCGAATCGAGCCGAACTACGCGGGTCGCCATTTTGTTTTGCCCGGAAGTTCTCACGCTACTCCTCTTTCTCTCTCTTTCTCTCTCTCACTCCACTGCCCACAGACAAAATTGTACGCTTTTAGGCTAACAGTAGTAAAGGAACGTTTGGCACAGAATTCTACAATTTTTCTGCTATCACAGTGTAGAATTCTGTGGTTCAGGGTGAACACAAAATTGGTAGGCCTAGATCTAGGCTATAGCATAGCGGTGAATGCACACCGGGTGAGAATAGCCAACAAAAGACTCGCCAGAGGCCAAAGGCGGCCTAGATCGAAACCGGGAATTCCCAGAGTACCCACAAGTTCAGCCAATCGTAGCCCGGTTTACGCCCTACATGTAGTTGCATGTCAGTTTCACTGAACGATCAATCACCTCATCAACAAACACAATGCAGACAACACTGTCAACACTCAGCCTCAGCCCACCTCAACCTGCCTTGCCTACACTTGACATATGATGGCACGTTACCGGCAACGCCTGATTTCTAAGAGAAAATCAGAACCTGGTATAACTTACCATGTGAGTAGGAATGCTTTTTATTGATTCCGGTAGGAGTGACTCAATATAATTCATCTTTGATTTTGGAGTATCGCCTCGTACAAACGTAAAAGACAAGTTTTGATACAGCTGTTCGAAGACTGACGTTGCTTTCACAAACGGAAGTACACAATGCCAAACTGAATTCCTAACACAAAAGAGTTTTGCTTATTTTCCACCATTAAGGTATCAAATTGCATTCGTTTTAATATTACTCAGATAGTTTTAAATTATGTACATAAAGAAAAAACTACATTCTCAACTAAAAAATAAATAAATTTTAAAAATGATAAACACACTTAGCAAAAGTTAACTTTTTGAGTGTTGCTGGAGACAGGAAATAAGAAGAGCGGATAAAAAAGACAAAGAAATAAAAACAAGAACTATTTGAAGGCAAATGTAGTGACCTACCAACTAGCACCCCGGCTCAGTCACAAGAACATCTCTTCCGAAGTGAAATCCCAGCTCACCAATAGCATTTTCATATCAACATTAACATACCAGTGCCAAGCATTGTCTTTAAACGAGCCACAAGAAAAAAAAATCAATGCATGCGAAATGAGCTTGGTGTCTCGGCAAAAACCATCAATACGTCGACAGAGGAGACCGCATAAGAAACGAAACCATACGTCTACAAACTGGAATACCACCAGTAATAAGATTTAAAGAGTGTCAAAGAGTCAAATGGTTTGAACATCTAACTAGAATGCCTCAGAAACAACTAGCGGTCATTGAGCGTACAACATCCGAGCTTCAAATAAAGAAAGAAACTAGACCTGGCTGGATGGGGTTAAAAAGGTCCTGAAACAACATTATAACTTATCTAGAAATCTATTACACTGTACTTTTAACCTCCTTGCGGACGCTACACACCTAACATAGGAGCGAAACTTGCACCTCCCCTCGGCATCCTAAGGATACCAGGGGAAGGAAAAAGGAAAAAGTAAAGTGAAGTAAAAAGTTAATGATATTCTTCTCTATGGGTGGGGGGGGGGGGTGCTTTTAGGTTTATTTGCTCTATCTTTTTTCTGTTCTTTCTCTTTTTGTAAAAATGTATTTACAGTAAAAACCAAGGTGCTTAGAACTGTAAACTCCTTGAGTAAAACTGAATCAGACTTTTAAGTGAAGCTTCAATATATCAATTTTATTATTTGTGTGGACGTACACAAGCATTTTGGAATTTCCGATCGACTGGTTTCAAGCTTTATAAAAGAAAGCTATACCAATAAAATCCCGTCTGAGAAGTACAAACTGTAGACTTCTATAGACGACATTGCACCTGCTTCCAACACCCATCAGAAAACTACCAGCAGTTCAACTTGCGAGTCTCAATCAACACCTCCCAATTTTCTTTTTTAAATTGATTTCAAGGCTAAAAAAAAGGAAATTGTTGGGTCTTTTAAAGCAAAATTCGTAACATGTTTCTGTACTGTGTTATATTGACATTGACATTGACGATTTAGTTGTTTGAGGCTCTAAGTAGAGCCTATTCAACTATCTGGTAATGAACGACAATAATGCATGGCGTGCAGGCTAGACAAATCAGTTTTGGCAGGTGGGGTTGTAAATAGTTGGGAGATCTTTCCAATATTCGTCCAGACGTCTCTTAAATGTGTCCACGTTTGGAGCTGACACCACTGATTCGGGAAGATTGTTCCAAATAGTATTAACCCTATTCTCAAGAAAGTTTGCCCTCACACACAATCTGCTTCTTAATTGCTTCTGGGGCTTCTCTGAGTTGCCACGGAGTTGTGTGGTTGTTGCCTTTGTAAACGCTGGTCTTTCAGTGATGTAGTAGCCTTTGATATACTTGTACGTTTCTATCATATCACCACGTAACCTACGATGTTCCAGGGATGTAAGCTTTAGTTTTTTCAGTCTTTCAGAATAAGGCTTTTCTTTGAGGTGACTCAGCATTTTGGTAGCCCGCCTTTGAACCTGTTCAATTTCACTACATAGTCCTTTTCAAAGGGTTGCCAAATACGAGACAGTGTGCATACTCCAATAAAGGCCTCACCAAACTTTTGTACAGCGAAACAAACATATCCTCTGAAGGGTAATCAAATGATCGCCTAATAAGTCCAACAATACGGTTCGCTTTTGATGTCATCTGGGCCACGTGCTCCTTGAAGGTTAGTTTATTATCGACAACAACTCCTAAGTCTTTTTCTCTCTTTGTTGCATTCAGTTTGTGTCTTGGGGTGCTACCATCCACTGCTTGGTCCATAAAGTATTCGTTATCTTTGTCTTTGCCAACTTTTAGGACACAACACTTTTGGGGGTGAAAACGAAGTGACCATCGTTGAGACCATTCTTGGAGGGTATCCAAATCGTCTTGTAAATCTTGCGGTCCATTCAAGGTGTCACTTCGAACGAAGAGCTTTGTGTCATCAGCGAACATTTTGGCCGTCGTTGTAAGTCCTCTGGGAAGATCGTTGACGTAAATTACAAATAAAAGGGGGCCAAGAACTGATCCTTGCGGGATTCCACTTGTAACTTCAGCTTCCTACGACCGTGATCCATTTATAACAACTCGTTGTTTTCTGCTAGTCAAGAAGTCCACATAAATGACACCCATTGACCCTCCTTCATCCATAATACTCGTCCAGTCATCTAAAGCTTCCAATAATTGTGTTATACATGAACGTCCAGTGACGAATCCGTGTTGGTCTTTAGAAATCAGCATGTTGTGTGCAATATGGTTCATTATGTGCTCTCTTACGAGCTTTTCCATAACTTTGCAGATAACACATGTTAGGCTCACAGGTCGATAATTGTTAACTGCCGCCTTGTTACCTTTCTTGAATATTGGTGACACAAATACCGTTTTCCATTCCACTGGTAATACTCCATCATTTAGTGTCCTCCTAAAGAGAATTCTTAGAGGTAGTGCAAGTATGTCAGCTGCCTGGGATAATACTCTGGGAGAGATACCATCTGGTCCCGTTGCCTTGTTGACATCAAGACTAATCAAAAGTTCTTTTACTGTCACCGTTTCAATATTGAAGTCTTGAAGTTCTGTGTTGTAGTCATACTCTTCAAAGTCTAGGAGTGGTCCTGTGTCCTCGTTCGTAAAAATACTCAGAACATTTTTTATTTAGTAGTTCTGCTTTCTCTGTATCTGATTTTGTCTTTGTCCCATCGTCCTTGTTTAGGTCTGCGATACCGATCTTACTCTTAATCTTTGAGTTGGCATAAGTGTAAAATACCTTGGGGTTCTTCTTTGCCTCAATAGCCAATTTCTTTTCATAATTCCTGTTTGCCTTCCGACATGCTTTCCTAGCCTTGTTGTTGGCCTTGTTGTATGTTATTTCATCCGTTGTCTTTCCCGTCCTATGCCATTTTCTGTAAGCACGATGTTTCTTCCTCACTGCCTCTAATGTGTCTTTATCCAGGTATCTTTTATTTTTCCTCCCTGAAATATTCATCAGCGGTGTTGAAGCCCCAATGGCACCCTCAATTTTGCTCTTGATGACAGACCAAGTGTCTTCAACGTTCTTGTTCGCAAGCTCACTCTCCCAGTCATATGCTCGTAGGTCCTCCCTCAGTTTCTCAACATCTGTTTTTCTAAAGTTTCTCCTAGTTACTTTGGGTGCGGTACCTGCTGATAATGACAGAGTCACAAGCAGACAAAGATGATCACTTTCACCTATCATCGACTTTGATGTCTGTAACCAGCTGTTCAGTATTTGTAAAGACTAGATCTAGAATGTTAGGAGTATCACCTCTTCTATATCTTGTGGGAGTCTTTTGGTGCTGTATGAAGAATGCGTCTTTTCTAGCCTTGAGGAATTTAGTAGCAATGTGTTTTTCATCAGCGTTGCTAGTTTCAGTTTCCCAATCAATTTGTCTGAAATTAAAGTCACCCATTATGATTTTGTGAGTCTCTTTTCTCAGTAACACCAGTTCAAAGAGTTTGTTCAGCTTCCGTACATCCTCCTCAGCTGTAGGGCTGTGTTGACTTATATAAATCAGTCCAATGAGTAATGAAACACCATCCTTAAGAACACATTTTACAAAACGTTTTTCACAAAAGCCATTGTCCAAGTCATCACACACACCCTCGCATATATGTATATGAGCATCTCAATGTTTCGAATATGTTTTTATTCTGCCCTATTTTTGCGAATTGTAGTGACCGTTGCAGTTGTACCAAATCAAAAACGTGGTTAAACAGGGGACATAGGCCTTGTTAGCTTAAGATTTTAAAGATATCTATTTGTACGCTCCCCTGGTTGTCATTTTGCCATGGTAGTTCTCTCCCTTCGAGCCTCGTTTTCGGGGGTGTAGCTCTTGAGCCCGACACTGAAAAAAATATTTGGTAGCCATTTTGCTCGTCAAATCAGTGTTATTGTTTCAATTCTTTGATATCTTTGCCTCCTCCGGGATGGGGGAAACAAAGATTATCTACCACATTGATGATGAAGACACTCCTTATTTAATTAAGCTTCCAATACCGGCGGATCGTGTTACTCTTGGAGATTTCAAGAATGCCTTGAACCGGCCAAACTTCAAGTTTTTCTTCAAGTCTATGGACGATGATTTCGGGTGAGTTGACCATTGAACCGCGTTATAATTTGTTTTATCACTTGGATTTTCCATTTGGAAAAAAAAAGTGTCTAGTTATGCAATTATTGGCTCTATACTTTATACTTGATGCATGATTTAATTGGGTCGAAAACAATGAAAAGCAGTGCCTAGCCTAGTTTTTGTTGCACTGAATCTTTGAAGTTCAATAGCCTACAGTAGTCCTCAGATCAAGAATCAGGAGTTCGGCCTAGCCTAGTCTCAAGACATCTTCTACAGTACAGTCTGGACCTTACTCGAGTCTAGATCTTGATTCCGGAGAACTAGGCCGAAACATGGTTCTAGAATTCTAGACTAGATTCTAGATCTAATCTAGATCTATCTAGATCTAGATCTAGAATCTAGATTAGATCTAGAAATCTAGAATCTAGATATAGATTCTAGATCTAGAGATCTATCAGTTTGGATTCTTTAGTCATGGGAAGGACTTTTTAAAACAATGTTAACCCCAGCGTTTTGTTTAGACTACTTCTCAACTTCTGATGCAGCAATTTCTTTGATTTCTTTATCACCATCAGGTCAATAAAAGTGGGTCATCACATACAGTCGTAATAAATGGTGTGGAATGGTGCTTGTTGTAGATAAACTAAGTTTTTTGCATTTGTATGGAGGAGAGGACAACATGCCAACATGGGGTTGCAAGAAAGATAATAAGGAGGCCAACTTGGACATGAATAATGCTGAGCCAAAAAGTAGGCTTCAAGAACCCCCCCATCTACAGAGCGACGCTGTGACTACTAACGCTGCGTTGATTGCGACAGAGTGAATGTGAACCCGTAGTACGTTGATAATTAGATTCTAACATTCTAGATCTAGATCTAGATATATCTACCATTTCGGACCGCTTCACTTCGACGATTTTGACAAAGCTTCTGCTAGATTTAAAGATTTGAACATTTTGTTGCCTTTAGGAAGAAATCATCTGAAACAGTTGGGAAGGCGAACTTTTGACTTTATCTGTACACTTTTATGAACAACCCAAATATTGAGGCAACAAATATATATCATATACAACAAAACAATAGCAGCAACAAAAACCACTCCGGGCAACAAGAAGAAGAAAAGATTTGCAACTCTCTTTGTTAGTTTGGTGTGTGTGTGTGCGTGCGCGCCTATTAGGCCAAAGCGTGTGCTGTTTGTATTGTGTGTGTCTGTGTGTAGATTTATGTTAGTGTTAGAGAAGGTGTGTGCATTGTGTTTGTGTTTTTCTTGTTTTTCTTTTTAACTTCTTTTTTTGTCGCAGACTCACTCTGTTGCAATTAACGCCACATTAACTCTTTGACTACCAAGGCATTTTCCGTGCTGTGACCAAGGCATTTCTTAGTCTTAGAATTTCAGAAGTACCCCTGTTCTTCTTTTGTGTTGATGGGCATAATTCCATCTGGAAGTCAGACATGTTACATACCAAAATGAAGGAAATTGAATGTAGAATATTTTTAATCTAATTAAAAAATTGAAAAAAATCATAAATCCAAACAAACATGGGAGGTAAGTGAAGACAATGTGAAAAAAAAAAAAAAAAAAAAAAAATATTTTTCAACTTACATTTCTCACAGTGTATAGATCTAGTTGCTAAATCCAATCACTTCATGACTTGGTCATACTGAAGTATATTCAATTGTCTCTAACTGGGCCAAGTTTCATGCACAATGGTCAAGTATATATATACAAAGTTGTCGAACTTTTGGTGAAATCACTCACAATGAAAAAAAGAGAAAAAAACGCTACACACACGCCCCTCTTTTCGAATCTTCATTCTCATCGCTGTCGCTGCTGTCCGACTCAGGTCTAACTTCATCACCTCCTACATCACTATCGCAACTCTGCATAAGGCATAAGGTCATATATGGGCGCTGGACCCATTAAACATTTTCAGTTGGTAGGAAATTTTGAGTTTTGCCTGGGTGGCGGTCGAAGCCTACTATTATCGATTTTAGACCACCAAGGGATCTTTTTAAAGCGTGCAACTTGCACATGGGACCTCCGAGATTTTTCGCCCTTGTCCGAGAAGGCTGTGTAGATCTTTCCTACTGAAAGATGAGGGTGTGGCCAAAAGACAGCTAAGTAAGGAGCCAAGGAGTAGCAGCAGAAAGGCTGTAGAAAGAGTCAGGAGCCCAGAAGAGGGGGCAAAGGAGGTGAGAGGATGGGGGTAGAAAGTGGGGACAAAGGAGGTGAGAGGATGGGGGTAGAAAATGGAGACAAAAGCAGACGACAGAAAGGAGGAAAAGAGGTGAAAGGAGACAGTTTTAGAGAAGAGAATGTTTCCTTCACTACCGGGATTCGAACCGGGGACCTTTGAATGAGAGGCGAACAACTTTACCTAGACTCTAGGCCAGGAGAGCCCCTAATCCTTATCCTTAGAAGTAAAGTGGAGTCTGCTTAAACCGAACACAGTAAATCTTTAAACAGTGATAAACCGAAAGCCAATTTATTATTTTTTTTAGCAATCCCCCTTCAATGAAAACTGAAGCAAAGACAATCTGATGGTCGTGCAGATTTCGGTCTCGGCACACTCCACTGTAGTTTGTTTCATTTTCCTGTTATGATTTTGTCAAGGAGCCAATATTACTTTAAAATCCTTTTTATACAGAATTGAAGTGCTTTCGCCTTTCGGGGTTGTTGTTTTGTTGTTTTTTTTTGTCTTTGGGGAAGGGGGGGGGGTGTTTGGTTTGGTTTTTTTGTCTTTAATCATGGGATCACTGTAACAGTCAGGGCTGAGAATTGTGCGCCTAAAGGCGGAATTCCGCTCATTGCAACGCCGCCGTTTGCTCATCCGAACGCCTCTTCTGCCTTTTTTACGAGTTTCGTATTATAATAATATTGTAATAATAAGAATACAAAAGCAACTTGAGCAAAGAACGATGATAATAATTTTAGAAGATTTTTAACTGTCCGTGTGTTGGCCGATACCATTCAATCAAGTACTTTTTAGATTTTATTCTTCTTCATTACTGGTAGGAATAGCGTTCAGTTGTGACAATCGAGCACCTGTACATAGTTACGTGGAGAACTGTGGTGACTTTGGCCCATGCATATCACAACCCTGTAGCCTTTTTTTTTTTTTTGGTCTTGTCTGCTTGTGCTTCAGCATGGCAAAGATCTAGTTATTATTTTTCTCTAAAATTAGGGTAACAAATAAGACCTCAAACCCTTCCATAGTAACCAGATTTAGCTATTTTATGCCTCTTTTTTTCCAAATTTTCCGGGGGCACATGCCCCCACACTCCCCTAGTTTTCAGCCTTTTTACTTTTTTTGGTATGCTATTCTCGGCCCTGAATAGTAGTGTCTTCTTTCTGACAATAGCAATAGGTCTCGATCTTGCCAGGAACATTTTATGTGGAACCTCTCCATTCTTCGTTGGAAAACTATTTGGGACTACACGGATAGTGGATTGGTTTCCAATTTCTGTCAAAGTCAACAAAGGCTTCAGAGTGATTGATTACATCCGAATTGTAGTTCTGTTGCCAAAGTGCTTCAATCATGCGTGATTGTCTGTATATATTATTGCTATGTGTAGTGGGAGTGGGCAAACGGATAGGTGTATTCAGTGCTCAAATGTCCTATTTGGGTTGCAAATGCCATGAAATTTTACTAAAACTAAACTTAATATTTTATAAACAAATAATTTTGTTGAAAGTGTACTGCGGTGTCAGTGACAGAATGATGACTTGGGTTTTGGCCCTCGCCCTAAATGGGTGCATGTTGCGTACCTTGCCTGTTCCCACTCAGAGCTACTAGTATAATATTAAATCCTTCTGTTTCCTTTCTTCTGTTTGTCTTGCAAGTCTTTCAATGTTGCCCATGTCTGCGGGCACTCCATTAGATAGGTTGATATGATGCTGGTCTATGCAGCGGATGGCCTTGGTTCAAATCCCAGACTGGGCATTCTTGAACTACGGTTGGTTTGTACAGTTTTCAAGGCTCTCAACGGTGACTCAACCCATTTGTTTCTTTCGGATTTCCTACATAGTTATAGTTAAGTAGTGAAATCTCTGCCTGTCCTTGGTTTGGAAGAATCACATAGAGGCCGCAAACCAGGGTCTAACGCTTTCTTTTTATTAGACAACAACAGGATTTCATAGGGAATCTGAGCTTGTTATTTCTGGTAATCACTTGACCCTGTTTCTCAAACAAAATATTAGACTAGTTTTGTGAGGCTTCATGGTGAAATCTTGCGCTCGTCAAAATAATAAAGTTGAAGAAAAACACAGATTTTTTCTCCAGTTTGGCAATTTTAGTAAAGTTTATCTTTTTGGCTCAACACCTTTTATTTCCATATTATGTAAAAACACGCTTCCATTAGCCTTTTAATTAAAAATGTTGATCAATGGCATAAAATATTTGTATATATGTACATTTTCAGTTTTCAAGGACTCAAGCTATAGAAATAATCAAACTTTGGCGGCCATTTTCTCGCTAATATTACATCTGAAATGAGGCGGCCCCCACCTCCTTCAATGGCAAATATCTTGACTTCTGTTCAAGTTCAAGATAGCCGAATATTTTATTCATAGGGGGAAAAGGGCTAATGGGCAAGCTTTAAGATGATACAAATAACTCCACACGCCCTAAATTGACGAGGGCCTGATTCCACAACGTGACACATTTGGTAAAGTGGGTAATTTTGATATTATTTTTATCCATGGTGGCTTCTCTGTGAGAAACTGTTTGTATGTGTGTCAGTATGTTAATGTTTTAGTACCTCTGGAAAATGGCAGCTTGCACTGTATGCTTCCCCAGGAAGTTGGGATTGTTTCAGAATGATATCAGGTCTGCTGGGGTAGTAATAGATTGCAAAGCGCGTAGAGCTTGCTGTTGAGCTGGAATACGCTCTATCTAAACAAATTATTATTATTATAATTAATAATTATTATTATTAAATTATTATTATATTATGTGTGTAATAATGAATATTCTTTTATTTTTTCCTTAGGGTGGTGAAGGAAGAAATTTGTGATGAAGACGCTCATTTACCTTGCTTTAATGGAAGAGTTGTGTCATGGGTGAGTAGTTTTGTTCCTCAAGAAAAGTTCCATGTTGTTGGCAATGGCAAGTCATTGAAATGTGCTAACTTATTTAACCAAAAAGCAACATTTTTCAGGAGAGAAAAACAAAACCGACTGTTTCTTTCCATAGAAATTGGACCTGCAGTATGTTGTTTTTTTTGTTTTTTTCAAAATTTAGAATTTGAATGTCCACAAAATGTGTTTTTTAAAAGCAAATGCAACTGATAACACATTTTTAAAAAAATGTTTCAAATTCAAGGCTACTACATGTGAAGAGCTGGTGGATGATGTTATTGCTGTATTTCATGCTCCAAAGTGATATAGTATTTTACTGTGTACGTTACTGCGTACAGGCTCTGAGAATTGAAATTTCATAATTGGTGGGTGCATTTTTTTAACATGTTCCATGTCTAATTGGCTTCTCCTGGGTGGTTGGCGGGTGCTCTGGTTATTCTTCCTTTCCCATCAATCGTCTATCTTCCTTATCTCTCCTCCTTCTTTTCTATTTATGTTGCTCTCTTATAACACTTCTAATCTTTGGCACTTACATTATGACCTCTATTAATATTGCGAGTACTGTAAATTTCTTACTTTTACTAAGAACGCATGACTTCCCTTCCTACAATAGAAGACGTAATTGGTTGGTAGGAGTTCTGTTATGGTCTGCTCTTTCTTTCCTCTCAAACATCTATCGTCCTTATAATCTCTCCTTTTTTCTTCGTATGTTTCTCTTTATTTCCGTATCCCCC
>NW_004798012.1:209966-210735 GCF_000002075.1 Aplysia californica | reverse complement strand
TCTCTCTCTCTCCCTCTCTCTCTCTCCCTCTCTCTTTGTCCGTCCCTCCCTCTTTCTCTCTCTCTCTTTCTTTCCCTGTCTCTCTGCCCCCCCCCATCCCTCCTATCTGTTGATTCTATGCCCGTCTGTTCGTTGTTGACGTGGCCAGCGGATGGTCCCGAGCCGACAATGCTGTAGGCTACCCAGACATCAGCTGAGCTAAGGGAGTCAATAGTTAAACAGCCACCGCGTGATTGTCTCTGTCCACCTACATTGTCTAGTGATTAGGCTGCCGGACTCGTAACCGTGAGATTGCGGGTTACGGGGTTCGAGCCTCATTTCGGTCCGACGTTGTGTCCTCGGGAAAGGCACTTCACCTTGACTTGACCTGAATTTTCCACTTGGCTCGGTCCTTTCGGAGATGGACGTTAAACTCGGAGGTCCCGCCTCTTTAATAAACGAATACTAATAGTGTTGATGGGGGCGTTGATACCATTTCACCATTTTTATTTTCCTACATTGTCTCTGTCGAGTTTTGGGTGGTCGGAAGGTGCCACTGGTATGTCCTACTTCTTTCCTTCTGCTGTGTTATTTGTGTCTGTGTGGGTGGTCGGAGGGTGCCACTCTCGTAGGTCCTGCTTCTTTCCTTTTGCTGTGTTATTTGTGTCTCATTCTTTTTTTACCCCAGCACTAAATATGATTGTTAATGTGTGGATGTGCTTCTTTTTACTCAGACAGGTGAAACTTCCTCTTTTGTTTTGCTGAGTTTTTTGTTCATGTTTGTTGGGGG
>NW_004798012.1:207934-209728 GCF_000002075.1 Aplysia californica | reverse complement strand
TGCTATCAAAATAAAGTTTGAATGTTTACCTACAAGTTTTTGGGGGGTTATTTTTCTTTTTTAAAATATACTTTGTGTTGATAAATCTGATATTATGCTGGACTACAGAATGGATGGCCTGGTTTGAATCCCTGATATTGTGTTTTTGAATTTGGGTCGTTTTGTGTAGATTTCAAGACTCTCTTTCAAACCATTGGGCTGGAACCTGTGGGAGACAGACATTTAACACGGAGGTCCTGCCTCTTGAGAAAGCTAATATTGTGCAGATTGAACAAGTCATTGTCACCATCTATGTAATTTTGTCTTATGTTTGCAGGTGGTTGGGGGTGCTCTGGTATGGTTTGCTCCTTCTTTTCTATCGAACGTCTATGGTCCTGATCTCTCCTCCTTTTTTGTGTTTGTAACTCTCTTTTAACAGTTCTAATCTTCGGCACTTATATGTTTCTTATATTGTGTGGCAAGTGTTGTGAAACTCCTACTAATATTAAAACTGTGGGTGGTTGGGTGGTGCTCTGGTGTGGTTTGCCCTTCTTTCCTATCAAACATCTGTCGTCCTTTTCTCCCCTCCTTCTTTTTTGTGTTTGTTACTCGCTTGTAGCACCTCTATTCTTTGGCACTTGCATGACCTTATTGTGTTGCAAGTGTCGTAAAACTCTTACCAAAACTAAAGCTGTGTGTGTTTTCATCCCCCCTTTGTTCCAGCTGGTGGCCGCGGACAACAGCGCCTCGGACAGTCAGTCGGTCACCGACTCACAGACCGGGGATGTGGTACAGTTGCCCACGGAGAGGGTGGCCGGCATCGGTGACAGCCGGCCTCCGTCTTTTCAGTAAGTTACCTCCACTCTGTTGTCTCACATTGCAGGGTAGTTCTATCAAACATCTGTCGTCCTGATCTCTTCTCCTTTTTTGTGTATGTTACTCTCTTGTAACACATCAATTCTTGGACACTTGTATGTGACCTTATTACGTTGCATGTGCCGTAAAACTCTTACGAAAACTAAAAACATTACTAAAAGGTGTTCGCCTCTCATTCAGTAGGTCCCATGTTCAAATCTGGATAACGACGGAAAATTTTTTTCTCTAAGATTTTTCTCTTTTCACACCCTTTCCTGCTCTCTATCACTGTTCAAGGGCTCTTGTGGTCGAGAGGTTATGGTTTTTGTCTCTCTTTCAGCAAGTCCCAGGTTCGAATCCGGATAGCAACAGAAAATGTTCTTCTCCTTTAACACCATTTCTTGCTGTCTAACCCTGTTTTGTCGTCTACTTTTGTCTCCACTTTCTCTGGGCTCTTGACTCTTTCTACAGCCTTTCTACTACTACTCCTTTGCTCCTTCTTACTGCTGTCTTTCAGACACACCCCTGATCTTTTGGTAGGTAAGATCTAACACCTAGCCTTTTCGGGTAGGAGAGAAAAATCTTCGAGGTCACGGATGCAAGTTGTGCTTGTTAAAGATCCCTTGGTGGACTAAAATTTACTTTTAAAAAGATAATTTTGAAAAAATGAAATTAGGGACATGCACTGCTTGTCGTTGTTCCTAGATCTATTTGTTCTAACTTTTCAAAGGACTGGCCCCTTTACTTCTGGCGTAAGATGGAGTTTTGAGTGACACACCCTTTTTCCCTAAACTGTTACATTATCATGCATTTTCATTGCACACCTTCCAAAACTACACGCTTCTTCCTCTTTTATGTTTGTGTAATGAGAAGAGTTTTTACCGCACAGAATAGATTTTGACATCAAGGTTGGTAATTTTATTTTCCCATGCATGTACATACACACACACACACACACAC
>NW_004798012.1:206418-207371 GCF_000002075.1 Aplysia californica | reverse complement strand
TTTTTTTTAAGCACATAATTATTTTCTTCTGGCTCTCGCTAACGCCTCAATTTCACAGAGATGTGCGTATTATTTTCCATTTTTCTGCAGTCTTTGTTTAATTTTTGTTCCACACAGTTTAAATGTGTTTTGGTGTAGTTTTCTCCTTCTTTCCTATCAAACTTCTATTGTCGTTTACTCTGCTCTTCCTTTTCCTTGCATGTTGCCCTCTCGTTACTCCTCTTTGTGTTCTTCGACACATAGATTTATATAAGATCTAATGGTGTTGCAAGTGTCAAAAAGCTCTTGGTAAAACTAAGGTTCGCATTTTTTGTTGTTTTGAATTGTTACCCCGAAAACCTGAGGACATTTTTCTTTTTGTGGGTGGTTGACAGATGCTCTGGTATAGTTTGCTCTTTCTTTCCTGTCAAACATGTATCCTCCTTATCTCTCCTCTTTTTGTGTGTGTGTATGTTACTCTCTTGTAACACATCTTTTCTTCGGCTCTTATATGACCTCATTGTATTGCAAGTGCCGTAAAACTCTAACATAAACTAAGGATAACCCTTCTACCCTTTTAAAAATGATTTCTGTCTTATACTCTTGTTCTATACTACTGGATGGGATGATGAGTGGGGAAAGTATCTCTTTTGCCCCTGGCTGTGTTGTGCTCTCCTCACTCAGTCTTGTAACGGTTGAGGAGGGGGGCGGGGGTTGGTTTATTTACCTGGGGGTCGCCCCAGCCTCTGCCATCAAGATATTCCCATGATGTGGAATGCTGTAGGATCTGCTGTTATTTTAGTTGTACAAGTGTGACCCCGTTGTCAGCCCTGCCAGACAAAGCAGCTCTCTTGGTCTCTCTGTATGTCTGTGTCTGTCTCTCTGTCTCTGTATGTCTGTGTCTGTCTCTCTCTGTCTGTCTGTCTCTCTCTCTCTCTCTCTCTCTCTCTCTCTCTCTCTCTCTCTCTCTCTCT
>NW_004798012.1:202769-204022 GCF_000002075.1 Aplysia californica | reverse complement strand
TGAGACACAGTTGTACAAATAGGAGAAATATTCATGAGACACAGTTGTACAAATAGGAGAAATATTCATGAGACACAGTTGTACAAATAGGAGAAATATTCATGAGACACAGTTGAACATATAGGAGAAATATTCGTGAGACACAGTTGTACATATAGGAGAAATATTCACGCGACACAATTGTTACGTTGTAGAAATGGTGGGACCACAGTGTTGGCATCTTGCTGTCCTCTCTAATTTACTGTAGGTACCGTACTTGAATCCTTTCGAATTTTTTTACAAGCAAGAAAGTTGCAATCTTTTTTTATAGGTTGAGAATACTTGCTGGGGGGGGGGGGGGGATCTTAGTTTTGTTTTACCATTGTTGTTTCTGTCGTGCTTTTTCTTCTTATTTCAATCATGACATAGGGTTACAAATGTGACTTGGTAAATGTTCAAGTACAGTGGAGTCCGCCCAAGCACAGAAGTATGTGGGATCACCAGACTATCTCCGGTGCAGTCGGGTGTTGGGGCTGGGGAGATTGATTGATCGGGTGGGAGAAAAAAATGGCTCGGGGATTTTGTTTTCTTTCGGTTAACAGCTGTTTTCAGATTAACCGGATTAGGTGTAAGCGGACTGTACTGTGAACTGCCCCAAAGCCCCGTGGCTCCCCTTTGCTGTGAGGTTTTGCAAGGCTCGCACTGGTCGTGGAAAACTCTTGGAATTTTGGGAAATTTGAAAAAGTCTTGGGAAAATGTTCTGTCGTCTGCTTTCGCCTCCACTATCTGCCCCCACCTCATTGGGCTCCTGACTCCTTCTGCTGCCTTTCTATTGCTACTCCCTGGCCCCTTCTTACTGTTGTCTTTCAGCCACACCCCTGATCTTCTGGTAGGAAAGATCTACACCTAGCCTTCTCGAACGAAGGCGAAAAAAACTCATAGGTCCCGTGTGCAAGTTGTGCGCGTTAAAAAACCCTTGGTAGTCTAAAATCGATAAGAGTCGGCTTTGGCCGCCACCCGGGTAAAATTCAAAATTTCCGACCAACATAAAATGTTAAATTTGTCCCGTGCGCTCATATGACCTTATGCAGTTGCGAAAACACTTATAAAAAAATAATAAAAAAGGAAGCTGGCGGTGTGTGCTCTCTGTCCATGTCCCAGCGCTGTGTTCTGTGGGCTGCACATTGATTCACCCGCTCACTTCCGGCCGCTATCTGACCTGATGGCTATGGGAGACGGCGTGCTTGTTACAGTGTGTTTGTGTGTGTGTGTGG
>NW_004798012.1:188623-202089 GCF_000002075.1 Aplysia californica | reverse complement strand
AGTTTTGTTTTACCATTGTTGTTTCTGTCGTGCTTTTTCTTCTTATTTCAATCATGACATAGGGTTATGATATTTGTCCTGGTACAAGTTACTCTGCAAAAAACATTTTAAAAAATGTCTTTTCACTTTCACTGTACTTTGTTGGGTGCTCTGCTGTGGTTTGCTCAGTCGTTCCTTTCAAAAGTCTATTATACTTATCTCGCCTCCTTCTTTTCTTTGTGTGTTATTCTTAAGTAACACCTGTAATCTTCAACACTTATATGACCTATTTGTGTTGCAAGTGCTGTAGATCTCTTCTTTCAACTAAAATCATAACACACCCCACCCCGGGGCGATGCTACTGACTGAAGTGTCTTTAGGCCATTCCCAAAAGGGGGACATTAACATGTTCTTGTTGTGCACAGTAGAATTGTAAATGGACTGATTTTTCAGTGTCATGCTCATAACTAGGCCTGGACTGCATATGGGGAGCTGCTGCTTTTTCTTTCCTAATCCTTACTCTTGTCATTTTCCTCTTCTTCTTTTGTGTTTTTCACTCTGTTGTGGCCCGCTATTTCTGGGATGCTTTGATAGTGAAAGCAGATTTTGTGCTGTTGAAGCAAGTGAGGTGAACGGAGTAAGCCTGATTCCCTGTATGGACTTCTCTGTTGACTCCACCCCTTGGCGCTCATATGACCTGATGCAGTTGTGAGGGCCATAAAAACTCTACTGAAACAAACAACTCTTCCTTCAGCTAAAATGGCAGTGACTTAACTCACTGATGTCTTGTCTGTGTGTTTCCACAGGCCCGCGAGTGAACGGACACGCCAAGCACGAGAGGCACAGAGACCCTCGCGGCCTCTACGAGACCTCCACCATGCTCAGCAGTGACCTTGAGTCCACCAGCTTCATCGACTCAGAGGAGGACACGGCTAGCAGGTGGGTGGTTGGCGGGCGCTCTGCTGTTGTCTGCCCCTTCTTCCCCCCCCAAACATCTATAATATTTATGTCTATTTTCTTTGTATGTCACTTTCTAGGAACAATTCTATTCTTAAGCACTTCTATGACACAATTGTCGTTGCAAGTGCAGTAAAACTCATATTAAATCTAAACTCAACTTGAAAAATTTGAAATCTCTGCTCTAAATGACCGTTACTGTATTGACCTGCTCTTCTGTATTGAAAAACCCAAAGACGTCTGCAATGTGTAAACATCTGTTGACCTTATCTCTGCTCTTTCTTTTTTTTGTGTATTATTCTTAAATAACACCTCTTATCTTCAGCACTTGTATGACCTAATTGTGTTGCAAGTGCCTTAAAACATTTACTAAAACAAACGAAAAATGAACAATGTTGACAGAGATTCTCCTTTTGTCCCCCTCCTGTAGGTTTTCTACCGTCACAGATACAACGAGTATGTCGTCCAAATATGGGCGTCACAGACGGCGCAGACGCCGGCACAGGCCGCCGCCAATAAGCCGGGTGGGTATCAACAAGGTATCGTAGACCCATCCCGACTAACTGGCTCGCTTGACCCTGGATGAGAACATGAGCTCCTCGTTCTTCATGAAGTAGGCTTGTAATTGTTCATTGTGGGGTGGACAACATCTGTTGGAAGGAAACTCATCTTTCGTTGAATCGACAAAATCTTGTTTTATAGCTCCTTTTGGTGTTGGTTGTGATGACTTTTGCATCCATAAGTAAAAACCAACAGATGTACTATTGTGTGTAATCAGTCAGAAATTCAGTGTGTTCATTTCCAAAGTTTTGATAGCCTTTGTCACAGAGACAGCTTGTCATCCAGAATTCTAGATTTTAAAATATATTTTTTTCCCCCACATATAAAGACAACTGATGGGTAATATTGACCTGGAAACATGATATTTACAAGCTGTGAGAATTGATGATTGATTCAGCTTTTTTTCAGTGCTAAGATAAAGTGAAACTTTGCACATGTTGATCCAGTTTACTGATGCAACACATGGCTAGTGAAACGAGCACTCGTTTGTGAGAGATAAAAGCCAACTCATTTTCTCGCTGGGGTCAGTCATTGTTGTGGTTAATTTGTACAGAATTTTGCTGTGGATTAATTAACTTTTTGTTTTGTCCCCAAGTTGTGACTTGTTGATACTCATTCCTATTGTGCTTAAGTTATTCAGTGTTTCCCTCGCTTTACCCCCTTCCTGATATTCTTTTTAGGTGAAAACTGTGTTATGTTTCCTTTCTGTGAGGATTTCTTTACCGGTGTGCTTGTGTGGGAGTATGTTTTTAGTTTTCTGATCAGCGTAATATTAGTAAAACGAGAGAGAGGGAGTGGAAAAAGAAAGAGATGAAGTGAAAGGATCACTATTGGAACTATATTATTTGTACCATTGTAAAGCGCAGTGGGAATGGGCTGTATAAATGTAATTGATTATTATTATTATTGATATATGCTAGTTGACTTTGTATACGCTGGTCTAGTTTTCATTAATCTGCTTCTGGTGTCAGTTGGGTGGATGTGTGGTGTGGGGGGGGGGGGTAAATGGCAGATGTTCAAGGAAGTAAGGGTGTGTTGTGTGTGTGTGTGTATTTGAAGAAAGGTTGGAGAAGATATGTTGATTTTTGCTGTACTTGCCTCTATGCAAACTGCATTATAGAAACTGCTGCTTTAGAGTCCACTTCAAATAAAAGTTCTCTCTTTTTCTGTCTGTGTAACTTGATCTTAGCTTGAAGCAAAGGGTCAGCATGTGAGAAAGTGTAGGATGCTCTTGGAGTTCCTGCGGTGACCTAGTGGCATGTCCCTCATACTTATGATACTTACAATGCATCTTGACAAGTGTGACAAAAAAAAAATCAATTTGAATTTATAGATGTTCCCTATGTTTTTGTGCAGTGTAGGCACAAACAAACCTAACGTAGAACCCGTTGTCTCCTTTGTCTGTTGTCTTAAAAGTTTTTTTCTGAGTCTTTGTCGGTGCAGAACCTGTAAATGTGGTTTTGAGACTTGCGGCACGTCAAGTTTAAATATAAACTCAAACGTGCCCAGAGGGAGCGCCCCAAACATCGGTTGGTAAGCAAACGTCCAGGTGAAAGCTGTATGGATAAGTAATGTGTAGAATGTTTGATGAAAACTTCTGTTCTGAGTGCCTGTTTTGCTTTAAAAAGTTCTTTGAGTTTCTGTTTATGGAACAAATTTGTTTTGCGAATGTTAATGTGATTTCAAATGTACTAATAGATTCCATTTAGCGCAAACCCATTTTGGAAATCCTTTTTCAGTTATGGGTGATAGTTTTTTTCCAAGTCTTTGCTTTTGTATTTTTAAATGCTAAAATTATTATTTTTAGCTTCTTTTCAAGTCTTCAGTCTGTACCCTCTGCTTAATAGTATATCAGAATATGAATATAATTTCTAAAATTTTGAAATGTAGTAAAGGTTGTGGTCATTTTGGCCACTCGGTTGTCCAAGTAAGTCTGGCTGTCTCTCAAACCTGTCCTAGACTGAGGTATTTGTGAAGCATGCAGACAAAATGAGTTACTTCTAGGATTCAAGCCTTATGGAAATAGATGCATCACGCTTAAACGTGAAGTTTTTACAATTTATAAGTATGACATAATGAAAGGCATGTTGTGGTTAAAGAGTATCATCATTAATGCCTTTCACCCCTGGCTGGGTATAGGCCGCATACAAGCTCCTTCTATTTATCTCTATCCTGGGCCATCCTTCCTAGTTCATTAGTTAAAGTTAAAGAGTATGGATTAATAGAAAATCTACACTTTTGACTGTAGTGTCGATTTTTGGCCAATATCTCCATTTGTGGATTGCGAGAAGTATCTCATTTTGTCAGCACACCTCACATTGTTGATACCAACTCCAGCTTCCTTGTCTCTCTGACCTGTCCTAGACTGAGATATTTTCTGATACCTACTTCAGCCTCCTGGTCTATAGGTCCACCTTATTTTGGGAACATCTGTGACTGACAGCCCCATTTAAAAAAAAAATTTCTGATGCTTTTGATGATCAGTATTCTCAGGTTTATGTAGCTGACGGGGGCATAAAAACACTAACATTTTTTTTTAAAGCAATTTTCTCAGGTTTTATTGCATTTTGCAGAGCAGCGTGTCTAGTGCGTCTTTGTCTTGTGGTGACCCACAGTCGTCTTGTGATGACCCTTGGTCGTGTTTTGTCCTAGCAGCATATCTAGTGCGTCTTTGTCTTGTGGTGACCCAGTCGTCTTGTGATGACACATGGTCGTGTTTTGTCCTAGCAGCGTATCTAGTGCGTCTTTGTCTTGTGGTGACCCACAGTCGTCTTGTGATGACACATGGTCGTGTTTTGTCCTAGCAGCGTATCTAATGCGTCTTTGTCTTGTGGTGACCCATGGTCATGTTTTGTCCTAGCAGCGTGTCTAACCAGTGCGTCTTGTGACCCACGGTCATGTTTTGTCCTAGCAGCAGGCATTGAGCCGGGATTGGTGCGAAGAGCCCATGTTGTGTGTCCCTGTAGGGATGGTGTGATGTGATGTCACACAGACCATGGTGGCGTACTGTTCTACCTTCTTTTAGTGGGAGACAGGATTGGTTTAGTCGTGTACACATGAAGCGTTTGTTAGCTGGGTCTGTTCTCTGACTAGTATGGGGTTCTGTTTTGCTCTAGAACTCTTGTGCCTCAGCAAATCTGCTGCATCATCGACAACAACAAAGAAAGACTGTGGTTTGAACAGAAGATTGTGGTGAACGAGAAGTCTGGTGTCCCTGTGTGTAGTGCATGCTACTCACCTGCTAGACTGTGACATGTGCTCAGATCTCACCCGCTGCCCTGTTCCTGTACCTCCCTGTTCTTCCCTGTACCTGTTCCTCCCCTATGTGTCCCTAACTCTGCCATATTGTACACACTCAATGGCATGTTGTCATGTGGAAAACACAAAAACAATAAGATTGTTTTAATTCAAAGGGAACACAAGATATTGCTCATGCAGGTGGTTGGAGGGCGCCACTGGTATGTTTTACTTCTTTTCTTTCCCTTTGATGTCCTTGTCTGTCTGTCTTGCTTTTTCCCGGCGCTAAATGACCATAACTGTGTTGATGTATTTTTCTTTACTTGAATGAACAGGCAGATATTGCTTAGCACTTGAAGAAAAAGTTTGTACTGATGTATGTCAGATTTGTAGATGACCAGCCAGTGGATTATTATTCAATGCATTTCAAAGCTTTCCATCTTCTGTACTTCACTGCCAAGATGTTTCAAGATGCTCCTGAGCTGCAGATGCTTATGAACTGATTTATTAATTTTGTTTTTGTGCCATCTACATATATGAGCTTAATATGTGTGCTTTTTTGTCAAAAGGATTGAATGTTTTCTTCCTGTTTTGTACCTGACTTATTCAAGTTTTTGTTGCTTTTTTTCAAACAGGCGTCATCGTTTAGCAGTATAACGGACTCTACGATGTCTTTAAATATCATCACAGTCACTTTAAACATGGGTAAGTGCTTTGGAAATGTGGTTTCCGTTTGTCTGAGCTTATGGCAATAGTAATATAGTTATAAAGAGTAATAAACAGCTGATAAGAGCTGTTGGACTTTAGGGAAGGGGACAGAAACGAGACAGTGTCCGCTACTCTGAAATGGGTATTTTCCTTCTTAGATTTAACAAGTATCTTGGGTGTCTTGTTTGTTGTGTTTTTTACGCGTTCTTTATGATATAGAAGTTAATTTTTACTATAACAGAAAGTTGATTACAGAATCATACTGAAAAAAACAACCTCCTGCCGATACTTGCATTTTCAGCTTGACTTTCATGTGAACAACAGGCTCTTTCTACATTGTATCATAACAATCTGTGTGGGGGTGGGACGAGGGGACACAGTGGTCTCTCACTGCCTGTAGCTTGTACCGATTCACAATTTATCCTGCAGATGCTGTTTTTCCAGGTCCCTTCCCCCTCTCCCACCTTCCCCCTTATTTTTGGTATCGTCACTGAAATCCTTTGTATCGTTCTCAGCATTTTGTCACTAAAGCGACGAATTGTTTTCGGTGTAACCCCCATATTAGTTGTATATTATATTGAGCAGCTCTTATTTTGCAAATGAAACCTTGGAATTTTTCAGTCATTTTTACCATATGACAATGACACCCCTGTGATTTATATTTCCTAGTGCTGGCATTGCACAAAACAATGTGGGAATGTTTGTGTATGTTTTCAGACAGGCTGAACACAAAACAATATGTGAATGCTTATGTATGTTTTCAGACACGGTGAACTTTCTTGGGATCAGTATTGTGGGACAGAGCAACAAAGGGGGAGATGGGGGGATCTACGTCGGCTCTATCATGAAAGGGTAAGTGCACCAATACTTCTGCATTTTTGTTGTTGATGTTGTTGTTACAGTTGTTGTTTTGGGTGGTGGGCTTTTTTTCCCCCGCCTTTACTCCAGACTTTTTATCGGGTGGTTGGAGGGCGCCACTGGTAGGTCCTACTTCTTTACTTTCCCTTTGGGTTTTTTTCTGTCAGTCTGTCTGTCTTACTTTTTCCCAGCTCGAAATGACCATTATTGTGTCGATGTGCTTCTCCTTACTCGAGCAAACTCCAGACATTTATTTTCTCTATCAGATAAACCGTCCTGTGTTTTTGTGTTGTGACATTCAGTTGACTTTGTCCAAGAGGGCAACCCCACTGTCCAGGAGATGGCCGTGTCATTATAATGTGTGAGACATTGTGGTAAAATCAGGCGCTCGTCAAAATAATGGAATGTAAGGAACGGGCATTGTTCCATCAGTTTGGCAATTTTAGTGGAATGTCAAAAGCAAGGCAAACAAATAAGCTTTTAGATGAGACTAGTAACTCCACATGTCCCAAAATTGACGAGCGCCTGATTCCACAGCATGGTGACACATGTATTTGTGAAATGCAATCAGGGAAGTCATTGTCTTTCTCTGCTGGTGGGTGGTTAGTGAGTGCTCTGATATGGTTTGCTTCTTTCCTATCACACAGCCATTGTCCTCATCTCTCCCTTTTTTTTGTACGTTATTCTCTTGTTGCATCTCTAATCTTCGGCACTTATGTGGCGTGTTTGTGTTGCATGTGCTGTAAGACTTGTTCTTAAACCAAAAACAAATTCAAATAAATTGGGGCTGTGGTTTGGTCTGCTTCTTCTACTTCTTTTCATCAATCCTCCCCCGCCTCGTGGTGGATTGTCATTTTTGTAGAGATAAACTACAGCTCAACATGGGTCGCTGCCTAAGCTCAGATGGTATAATGTTGGACTATGGAGTAGATGGCCCTTATTCAAATTTCAGACTGGGTTTTTGTGAACTTTGGCCATTTTATGTGGTTTTCAAGGCTCTGAACCCTTTCAGCTTGGTTTTGTTGGAGACAGATGTTAAATTGAGAGGTTTGGTCTCTTGTATAAGCTACCAGTGTTAATGATGTAGTTCAACCTGTACATATACTTGTTTACTAGACTCAACTCCTCGACCTATACATTTACTTTTTTGTTTCACTCGACATCTGGGCTTTGGTCGCTCCCACTAGTGTTAATGAGGTGGTTTGACCTGTACATTTACTTGTTTAATGGACTCAACGCTTAGGCGTTGGTTGTTCCTCGACCTGTACATTTTGTTAATGGACTCAACACCTGGGCTTTGATTGTTGCAGGGGTGCTGTGGCCCAGGACGGCCGGGTGGAGCCTGGGGACATGATCCTGGAGGTGAACGGCATCAGCTTTGAGAACATGAGCAACGACGATGCCGTGAAAACGCTGAGGGAAGCTGTACAGAAACCAGGGTCAGTAGTATAGAAGTGCTGTGTTTGTTGAACCCTTCTACTCTGTCTCATGCACATACACACACACACACACACACACACACACACACACACACACACACACACACACACACACACACACACACACACACACACACACATGCATTTTTATAACAGTGTTTGGGTGTTATCTCCTCTCCTAAACACTTTTTTGTTAAAGTTGAAAATAAACTTGATAAGTTTTCTTTCTATTTACTTTTCACGGTTAACATGAAAAATCATGTTTGATAGAATTCCATTTTGCTAATTGTTCAGTTTAAATGAGAGAGAGAAAAAAAAAGCATGTTTGCTGTAACCCGGCTGTCACTGTGTTTCTCCTCAGCCCAATCGTTCTAGTCGTCGCCAAATGTTGGGACCCGAACCCCAAGGGTTACTTCACGGTCCCGCGGCAGGAGCCTGTGCGGCCCATCGATCCGTCGGCCTGGGTGGCCCACACGACGGCCATGCGGGAGCAGTACATGGGCCGCGGCGGGCCCAGCGCACCCTCCATCAGCAACATGACCTCCACCACCTCCTCCTCCCTCACCAGCTCTATACCAGAGTCGGAACGTGAGTGCACCACAAAACGGTTCTGCTTCTGTCTTTTTCTTCTTCTTATGACTCTCCAAGACCGGGATTTGCAGTTTATAATAGAAAGGAAACCCATAAGTCAGTTTGAGAGATATTTTGCCGCTGGTCAACTTTGAATAGCTTGACTTTATTGAACGCGGGAAAAGTGTGTGTGCGCCACGTGGGTAGAGTCTGCTTAAACCTGACAGTGATGGAAAGTTTTTAACTTTAAAATATTCTCCTTTCACCTCCTTTCCTGCTCTCTGACCGTGTTCTGTTGTCTGCTTTTACCTCCACTTTGGCTTCTTCCCCTTCCCCCTTTCCTTTGGGCTCCTGACTCTTTCTGCAGCCTTTCTATTGCTACTCTGTGGCTCTTTACTGTTTTTTTTTAGCCACACCCCTGATCTTACGATAGATAAGATCTGCGCCTTGCCTTCTCGGATAAGGGTGGAAAATCTCGGAGGTCTCGTTTGCAAGTTGCACACTTTATAGATCCCTTGGAGGTCCCTAAAATTGTGTAGGCAGAATCTACTGTGTTAAGTTTCATGTACAGTCAGGCAGGCACATAGGCAAACTGGCCAGATGGGGAAGTCTTTTCGTTATGTAGAAGTTTCACTGTGTAGCGCCAATGTTTTCAACACAAAGAATATACAAGAATGTGTGAGAAACAATGGGGACCTGAAAATCTGGTGGCTATGTGCATGCTAGACGGTAATTCTTCATTGGTATCTTATCAGTGCAAATGTCAGAAGATAATTTTAATAACATTCTCTGTCAAGTTTATCCTGTTTCAGTGGGTGGTTGGCAGGTACTCTGGTGTGATTTGTTCTTTCTCTCCTATTAAACGTCTTATCATATTTATATCTGTTCCTTCTTTTCTTTGTATGTTACACCTTTAATTTCCAACACTTATTTGGCCTGTTTATGTTGCAAGTGACGTAAAACTCTGAATTAAAGGTGAAAACTGACCTGTGTCTTCCTGTTCCAGGCTTTGACGACATGAACCTGACCATCGGCACAGACATGGCCACAGTCGTGAAGGCGATGGCGCAGCCAGACTCCGGTCTGGAGATCAGGGACAGAATGTGGCTCAAAATCACAATAGCCAACGCTTTTATAGGTGAGGTGGAGCACCTTGTCTTGTCGGATAAGAGGTCAGAAAATCTGGGAGGTTCGGCGTGTATGTTGAGCACGTTAAAGATCCTTTGGTGGCTGATATCTTAGAGAAGTAGACTGTAACGGGAGTATTAGACGTTTAGTTAAAACTGACAGTTGTCTGCTCTCTTTTTGATAAGAAAATAGTACTAGAAGCAGTCTTGGCTAAAAATCCTATTTTGTGATCTTCAAAATCCATCAAGGAAAAGTTGCTAATGAGTCCATTTTGATATGGCGGTTCAGAATTTGATATTTTTACAATAGGATGTAGTTTTTAATAATTTTGTAAACAAGAATTGAATCACCAGCAGGCAACAGACCGTCCAGCAGCTAGACATACAAAACTCAGGCTGTGCTGGCTGTGTGAAATTTTTGGCTAATTCGGGCTAGCTGAACAGTCTGTGGCCCGCCGACGATAGAATTGTCGTGAATGTGGGGGTCGTTGGTAGTATTGTTTGCCTTGTTATTAATTTGTTAATCATCTTAGTTGTTTTTATGATGGGCTTTATTTAATCCAAGAGTCCTATACACAAAACCTTTGTCCACACTTGCCTTGCAATTTTTTAAGTTCCGGCTGTTTCACGCTTGTCTTTGTGTTCGGTTTGAATAGAATAGCAATTATTCCTGAAGAAAAATTTCCTTTTGTTTCAGGTGCTGATTTGGTGGACTGGTTGTTTACGCACGTGGAAGGATTTGCGGACCGGCGAGACGCTCGCAAGTACGCCTGTCACTTGCTGAAGGCTGGCTACATCCGGCACACGGTCAACAAGCTCACCTTCTCTGAGCAGTGCTACTACATCTTTGGGGACTACTATGGTGGTAGGTCTTAGCTTTGTCCATCTTCTCTCCCTGTATTTGAAACATAACACTTCCATCATTTATTTGCAGAATCGAAAGCCTGTTCCGTTTCCCTGCTTGTGTGAAAAAAAAAATCTAAGTGAAACTGGGACTAGTTTTTTAATAAATTAAAATTCAGATTTCGGAAGAACGCCTTTTTTAAATGGTTACGCTGACAAAAAGTATGTTTATCTCGAAACCGCTGTGAATAAAAAAAGGAGGCGTTTTGTCAGCTTACAGCAGAGTAGGTTACTGAAACGCTACTATTCAGCATTTTGTGATTTACGGTTAAGTTTTTACTCCTTTTCCTGGAGAGTGGTTATGAATTTCCTGTTTACGCATAAAGCTATCTTGTCCATTGCAATGTGGAAATTGCTGATATAACTGTTATTTTTTTAACTCTTTGTGTATCATGATGTGTGGTTTGCTCCTTCTTTCGTATCAAGCATCTATCTGAATCATCCTTGTCTGTCCTCCTCTTTTTCATTATATATGATACTCTTTAAATTAACACTCATAATATTCAACACTTGTATGACTTATTTGTGTTGCAAATGCTGTAAAACTTTTACTGAAACTAAAACTAAAATATTGTCCTTTCTTATGTCCCTGTCCACAGGTCCACCCATTTACCCAGGTAAGATCTCTGCTTTCTCATTCCTAAATGCCTGATATTTATTATAGTCGCTATTTTATCTGTCTAGGTTACTCCTATTTTTTCAAAACTTTAGTTTCCTGGAAGCATTTTCCTTTTAAAAAGTTTTATTGTTGTCTTTCTATCAGAATATACATGGTAATATGATTAGAAAGAACACTGTAGTTTCCAGAATGTTTCTATGAGATATCAAAGATTAGTTGTGCCTTTTAGAATTTGATAATGTGTAATAAGTTGGATACATTTTACTTTTCCATATAAGTTTTATCTAAAAATCTTAAGATTTTTCTGTACCTCTTGGATAGGTTGATCTATGATGCATTGTATTTTGTGTGTGTGTGTCGATCCATGAGAAAGACACTGTACACAAATGTTCCTCACTTCACCGGGGTGGGAATGGGTACCCGGCTGTAGACAGCGGAAGATGTTGTCAGCTTGTGTGTGTTTTAGCGTGTAATCTGCTGCGTGCACTGTATGCTTCCTGAGAAACCGAGAATGTTTCTGAGTATTCAAGGGTCAAGTGGGGTATTGGTGTAGATTGTAAAGTGCATAGAGCTTGCTGTTGAGCAGGGAGATACACTATGAATATGTTTATTATTATTATTATTATTATTGTCATTGTTTGGTTTTGGCAGCTATGTATGTTGTATTTTGTGTTTGTGTGTGTTTGGTAAATGGCTATGTGTGTGTGTGTGTGTGCGTGGTATACTGTAATTTATCTTGTGTGTGTGCATGCATGCTGTACTGTAATGTATCTCGTGTGTGTGTGTGTTTGGTAAATGGTTACATGTGTGTGTTTGTGTTTGTCAGATCTGGCGTCCCTGAACCTGGAGGATGTGGACTCGGTGTCAGAGGCTGACCGCGACACGCTGGCCCCGCTGCCCCCGCCCTCCTGGAGCAGCAACCAGTTCCCATACAGCTCCAGCAACTTCCTGCCCCAGAACCTGCACTATATCCCAGCCTACGCCCTCAACAGGTCAGACTCACACTCTGGGGCCTCTAGACATCATTTGCTTTTTCTTTTTCTTTCCTCTTTTGTTTCTGTCTGTCACGTTTGGGTTCCTCCCTGTGAGAAATGAGCTTTCAGAAATGTTGCTGTGGGTGGTTGGCAGGTGCGTTGATGTGATTGCTCCTTCTATTCTATCAAACATCTGTGGTCCTTATCTCTTCTCCTATTCTTTGTACGTTGGTGTGTGGTTGGCGGGTGCTCTGGTGTGATTGGCTCCTTTCTTTCCTATCTTGCATCTGTCGTCCTTATTTCTCTATGTTGCTATCTAGAAACACCTCTAATCTTCAGCACTTGTATGACCTATTTTATTTGTAAGTGCCATCAAACTTGTAGGAAAACTAAAGAAATGTAGCTCACTTCGTTGACGGTAAGATGAGAAGATAAGAGAATGCTTTATCATCCTTGTGAGAAATTTTCTGTGGCTGTACAGGAATGGTAAAAGCGCATGGAGTTCTTAGTGTGAGACTCCGCTTTATGCCATTTTGAAAAGTGAGGGATGACAATGATGGTCTGTCTGTCTGTCAGTGTGTATTTGCCCAGCGATGATAGTCTTACGCTGTGTCTGTGTGTGGGTGGGTGTCTAAGGTCTCCCTGTCTGTCTGTCAGTGTGTCTGTGTATATTTCCCCGATGGTGACACGCCAGCTATGTGTCTGTCTGTGTATGTGTATCTAACGAAACCCTATATCTGTATGTATGTATTTAATGACACCCTATGTGTCTTTCAGTGTGTGTTCCCCCAGCAGTGACAACTCAAGCCGTGTGTGTGTATCTAATCTATCCGTGTGTGTGTGTGTGTATCTGTGTGTATTTCCGCAGCAGTGACAACGCCAGCTATGTGCCTGTGTGTGTATCTTATCTGTCCGTGTGCATGTGTTTAATCTGTCTGTGTGTATTTCCCCAGCTATGACAACACCAGCTATGTGCTTGTGTATGTATCTTATCTGTCCGTGTACGTGTGTCTAATCTGTCTTTCTGTGTGTATTTCCGCAGCAGTGACAACGCCAGCTATGTGCCTGGGTGTGTATCTAACCTGTTTGTGGGTGGTTGGTGGGTGCTCTGGTGTTGTTTGCTCCTTCTTCCTACCTAACATCTATCGTCCTGATCTCTCCTCCTTCTTTTTTGTGTTTGTTACTCTTTTGTAACACCTCTAATGTTCGGCACTTATACGACCTTATTGTGTTGCGAGTGCGGTAAAACACTACTAAAACAAATGACAACGCCAGCTATGTGCCTCTCTGTGTATCTGACCTGTCTGTTTGTGTGTGTATTTCCCCAGCGGTGACAACGCCAGCTATGTGGGCAGCTTCGTGGACGTCCCGCCTGGCATGCCGACGTCTGCGGTGGCGGGAGTGGGCGTGAACATTGTGGGTGGAGCTCCGCCGGGCGTGGTGGGGGGCGGAGGTGGGGGCAGTGCCGGCAGCGTTCACAGTGCGTCAGGTAGGTGCTTGACTCGCTACTCGGGGCTCTTTTGTCCCGTTCCCA